>NC_057696.1:4887901-4989948 GCF_014466175.1 Vespula pensylvanica
AGTAAAAAAAATGACGATCTCTTCGATGATCTATTTTCTCCTCGAGGAGAAAGCTTCGTCTCGCGTCGAATGGTTTAAAACTCGATCGATCGGTCGATCGAACGAACGATCGTTTCGCTAATCCCTTTCCTCCCGTATACATCGCGTCACATTTTAAAATCACATTACTCTCCTCCTCGGCGAGGTTGATATTGGTCTAAGGATTAGTTTTCTTGGTTTGGCCGCTATTCGACAGATGCTTCCAGAGACCCGTGATTAATGGCACGTCTCTGAAGCTGTCAGCCGCAGGCTATGTCTGCTACGAGCACATTAGATCGACGGATCTGGATTCTCCCCAAGCGTTTTGCATCTTGAATCCCGTCGATGGCCTCGGTACTACGTGATGAGACGGCGTGGACGCGCTCGTCGTGTGTCTCAGCGTAGTCATGGGAATACTGTTGGCCGAATTCTTTTGCGATCTCTTGCTATCCGAACTCGATTCTTCCTCGAAGCTCACCTGCGAAACGTCCTTTGATATCATTAGGAAGAAAGGTGTTTTTTGTTTTTTTTTTGTTTGTTTTTGTTTTTGTTTTTGTTTTCTTTCTCTTACGACCAAAACCCGCGCCCACGGGCCTACGTAGATATCGGTAATTATCCGTAAAGACGATATATCTGTTCAATAGCAAAGAGAGTTTAGCCCTCTTTGCGTTTATCGATTATCTCTAATTAATTATTCAAATATTAATTTCCACGCGTTCGACAACGTTTCAATAATAACGAGGATTAACAATGCCCTCTGTTATCTAATTTGCAACGAGTTCGAAAATAAGATTATTTAACGCAACGAGATTAAACGTGAATCGATTTTCTGACAAAAATATCAAAGGAATAAAAATAACTTTACCCTGGGGATGTCGCGGAATTGATGTATACGAGGCAGCCGACTATGTGCACACACGTATTTATATAAATATATATGATATGTATATGCATATGTATTCGTTCGTACCGCACGCGTTTGCATACGAACGCGCGTGAAAAGCTCGTCGATTGGTTCAACGATTCGAGGATTCGATCAAAGAGATTCAAAAGCGGGTACGCTCACCCATGAATTCCCCGTCGGCTTAGGATCGTTCGAGAGATCGATTAAAAGGTTCTTTTGACCTTCGTTGACGGCGTGACGTTGTTGACCGTTCTGCTTGTTTTGTTGAATCATCTTCGCCGACTGGTTCTTCGTCTCGCTGCAATTCTTTTTCTCATTCGTTTCTGCAAACCGAACGAAGAAGGATGCGTTTTAATTAATAAGAAAAAATGAGTTTTTTTCGGGGAGGAAACGACGCGTCGTTTGTATCGCCGCGGCGTAACTTCCGTTAGTCGATTTATCATCCAGCGAGTAGCGTTATATCGTCTTTAAGTAATAACGGCGAATTCTGATTACGTGGTACTTGTTATAGCTTCGTAGTTGCCCGCTGTACTAACTGCATCGTCATTAATTATCGATGCTGCACCGATTTATTTACCATACAACGGAGAGAACTCGAACGCACGTGCACGTTTCTCTGTATTCGCGTGTACATCATCATCATCCATACATACGCCTGCGTCTACATCGTGCGTGTGCAGTACGTGCACGTACGTAGATGCGTTCGAAGAGGAGATTTAAAAATGCCCCGGGCATTGCAACTGTATCGACGATAGTACTCAACGCGAGTTAACATGATATTTCCCACGTTAAATATGATTATACGGTCGACGTGCACACACCAAATATTACGTTACCCTGTTTTCCAGCGTTCCTCTCTCTCTCTCTCTCTCTCTCCCTTCTATTTTCTCCATTTTCTTTTTTACTCTTCTCTATTTTCGTTTACTTTCCCTTTTTGTTTTTTTTCATCGCCGAAAAATATGCAAATTTGACAATACGTTCGTTAAGAGAATTACGTAATTAACGAGCTTCTATCTGTTCGATCACGAAACGTCGATTACTCGTTCGAAGGATTTTTAGGATTTTTGCTGCGTTTCTTTCACTCGAATAAATCCCATATGAAATCCCGCGCTGCATCGATCTTTTTCTAGACCAAACCGGATACACCGAGCGACTACTACTCGATTATATATATATATATATATATATATATTTATCTGTCCGTATATAACTCGAGTTTATAGCCAAGAGAAATCTAATTACCAACCGTTTTTCTCATCCGTCAACGTAGACCCTTTATCTTGAGCATGATGAATCCTCGGATCAGCCTGTGACAATTGCCAGGCCTCGTAAGCGGTATTGAATGCCTGGGCCACCGTCAATGTCACCGTCTGTGCCATTTTTCTTTTTGGACAAAGAAACGCGTGACATTCCATCGTCTCGTTCAGATTCGTTGCGATGAACGCAAACACGTGATCGTGGGTCGCGTCGGCCGAGCAATAGGAGATCCTGCCAAAAAGAATATTTTATTGCTTCGTTATAAATACGTCACGGTATCAGCGAAAATTTAAGTACAAAGGGGAAGAAGGACGATATGTAAGATAAAAAAAGGAAAATCTCATCGTCATTGAGAGACGTATCGCGTTACCGTAATCGCGTATCAGTGGCAGCTAGTATCGGTCTATACCATAGGGATTTGCATTGAGCATCGTTAGGGCAAATTTCCTAGACCATATCCGGATAGACTCTGCTCCGAATATAATCTTCCAATTATTCTGCAGGAGAGAGTATGGCGATTACAATTCCAGAATCTGCGATGGTTGTATATTTCGTCAGAGAGACGGAACACATTGCTATCGGATTTCGGACTTGGCGTTTTTATTCTTTACGAAATAACGGCGCTCTCTCTCTCTCTCTCTCTCTCTCTCTCTCTATCCATCTATCCTTTTTCCTCGTTCCTTCTCGATTCATTTATTGTCGCAGCGACGAGGACAAAAGAGAGAGAGAGAGAGAGAGAGAGAGAGGAAAGGGAAAAAGGAAGAAATTCATCTCCGAGATCCGATTTGAAAAAAGGCTGATTCGTTTCAAGAGATCGATGCTGGGGAAAACAAATAAGGAATCAAGTTGAACTTGACGGACGTAGAAAGAAGGAGATGAAAAATGAAAGAGATACTTTGCGATAGCTGGCAAGATAAAATTGTCTCGGAGATATAAACATCTATGACGTAAATTAACGATGAGATTGATTAATAGAGTCATATGCACATATATATATATATATACCTGTATATCGATACTTGAAGCTGATCTTCCTCCGTGGCCAAATCCGTCATTCTGATACCTCTCAAGCTCACAGCCAAAGACACCCTCTGTAACTTTTTACCGCTCGCCTTTGCCTGGTACGTAAAGAGAGAAAAAAAAGAAATGGATCGTTCAGAGTTCCACGATATTTTATTTCTGATGCAACGGGAATCCATTGTATCACAAAAATCTGTATAAATAAGACGTTTCGTATATTCGACGTTTAATGCTAATGGCATTTTTAAAGAAATAGCTTTTAAGAAACGGAACGTCACGAAGTGGAAAACGTTTCGCGTTTCAACCGAGACGATTGGTCGTAGCCATTAAACGAAAGAAAGAACGCACCGTCTCGGTGAAATTAATTTCTTCGACCGATTCCTTCTATTTTTGTCTGTTTTTGTAAAAGATGCGTAACGAAGACAAATACAATTCCTCGTTAAAATTCTTAATAATTATATCCAACGATATACATATTTTATGTTCACGGAGTCAAGATCGAGTTATATCTCGCGAACGCTTCGGCAACTCGGGATAGTTTATTTGAAATCCACTTAACGAGTTTCTCTCTGGGCAAAATTCGATGTAATGGTTAATACCCGATAATACCGATAGCTAACTAATCCTTCCAATTGCATTATTTTACCGTGGCAAGCCTCGCACGCGGCAGCAGCGTGAGATAAACTCGGCAAACTTCCTGATAAGCATAACTTCGAGATAGAAATTTGCATGGCTTGGTGAAACGATACGATTACGGTGGTGTGTATCGGCAAATCCTAAACTCTGTTAGTCGTTCTCCTCTCTGCTAACGCTACTGGCTTATCAATGCAACTGAATTAACTGAAATCCGAGAAACAGCAGCGTTACGACGTTGCTTTCGTATCAACGTTGTTTTCCTGCTCGTTATCGTTTTTAGTTTTCGAACGATAAAAGGATGGAATGGAAATAACTGTTTCGAGGAATGTACTCTACATTTTCGGGGCAATACCTTCCACTCACCGGATAATGTTTCTCGTTCTTTCGTTTCCTCTTTCTACCCTTTTATCGTGATAAACCAATGGAATTGTAAGCTCCCGTTATCGGACCGTTTCTTACCGAGTCGTGTTTTCCTGCTAAACGAACGAAAATCCTTCTCTCTTGACAAAGATCTACCCTTTGCTCTTCTGCCGTTCTTAAAAGAGAGACGGAGAGAGACAGAGAGATCTCTTTCACGTTGAACGACAAAATTGGATAGTATCTTTCCTTCCCTCGCTTTCCTTCCCTTTTCTCTTTCTCTCTTTATCGATTAGGATCCCGGTCGAAGATATCATCTCTCCGAGAACGACAGGATCGTTCGAAAAGAAATACGAAGGCTCCCTCCCCCATCGAAGTGGAAAACGAGGATACAATTGAATAATATGCGGATAAAATTGGGGAAAATACGTACGTCGAGAAAGTACGACGTAAAGAAATTTGTCAGATCGGCTGATAGTTATTGACTTTGACAACTCGAAACTTCGTACACCTATCGAATAAGTTCGTAGGAATTCTCTTTCCATCTATTACACGCACGAACAACTAGACTTAACGTTTCTTCTATACAATAACGAGAGGTCGACCCCTACCATTACTATCCATCCGTCCGTCTATTTTTTAATTACAGCCTATAATCCTCGACGAGCGGCGGGGAATTTGCGCTTACTCGAGCGTACCCCCACCCTTTGAGAAGGATATTTATACGAGCAGAGAACACGGGGTAAAGCTGGATTTTCAACGGCGAGTCGTTTCTCCGTGTGTGGGTTGTGTGCATATATATATATATACACACACACGCGCGCGCGCGTAAAATACACGTAGGTGGCTTTTTTTCATCTTTGGTCCGACGTTCGTTATGAGATAAATTAAAGTCTTCGTTCCATTGTTTCAGACCGTTCTACATTTTCCTAGAAAGGAAATTAAACTTTCTTTTCTTTTCGTTTGTTTTTAAGCGCAACCGTAAAGAGTATCTCACGTTCTCGACATTGTTTCTAGCCTTTAACGAGCATTATTCTATGTATGAAGTTATGTAAGCAAGCGTCAGCAGTATCGTCGCCGGTAGTCCGCAGCTTGAGGTAAATTACGAGGATGATCGTAAATCACTTTGCGCGAGATCGATGACGGTGTTCCTAGAGCGAGAGAAGGAGAGAAAATGTCTAATGAATCGTAATGAATTATCGTGCCGAAAGTGCAACGCTCTCC
Source organism: Vespula pensylvanica (assembly GCF_014466175.1). Classification (NCBI taxonomy): domain Eukaryota; kingdom Metazoa; phylum Arthropoda; class Insecta; order Hymenoptera; family Vespidae; genus Vespula; species Vespula pensylvanica. The sequence goes on from NC_057696.1 coordinate 4,893,318, forward strand.
TGCCAGAACTACAAGACAAATTGCTTTGATCGTTAGTGTGCAAGATTAAGAGTAAATGAGAGAGGAGAGGGGAGACGGATGGAGAGTAGTACTCGACCAGCGATGTCCTTTAATTAAAATTGCAAGATGCTTCGAGTCCGATGCTACGTAGTTTGAATCGAACGATCGATGAATCAGTCGAGGTAGATGTATATACGTACACGTTGTAAGTATGCGAGCGGTGTATACGGTGAAACGTACCATGGTAATGACCGTCTTTATGGCCTCAGCGGTGGCCTCCTCGCTCGATGGCGTCTCGACGAGGGTGCTGCCCAAATATTTGAGGGTGAACCTGGCCTCCGATGCATCCTCGGATTCCTCGTGCGTCGAGGCTGCTGTGCCGCCACTCTCCACGCATTCGCGACTGTTCGCCAGGGCCCATTCCTCGCATAGTTCTGAAAGTTTCAGTTCATTTTCCATTTTACCAAAGCATTCCTGACCTCTGTACTTTTCTACGGTTAACCCTTTTGCCCCTTTGAGTCAAAATATCTACGAGCTGCCCTTTATTAATCTCCTGCGCGCGTCGATCCGAACTGTTGTAAACAGGGAAGGGGATGAAGATAAGTACGGATCCTCTTTCTCCTTCGTTTTCTTTACCGAACACGCACGCGCTTTTCGATAACGTCGACTTCCTCGACTTTCCCTCTAGAACAGACTTTTTCTCTAACGTCGGATTTAAAGTCTTCTTTCGTACGCGACGAACTACGATCCTATCGGAAACTTTATATCGCGTTTCTTCGAGGCACTACGTATCCTTCTCCTTTCGGAGTTATCGGTTACCCTCGCTGGTATCGATAAACAACGTCATGCTTCTTGACGACCGAGAAAGCCAAAGAAACTTTTTCGTTTACTTTTTTGTTCTTGTTTTTCTTTTAAACGAGACACAAAAGAAGAATGAGAGGAAGAGAGAAGAAACGTCAGTATCGTTATCGCACATTCAACGAAGCCACGTTATTTTCACGTCTCGTGCATAGAATTCGCTTTGCATTCGCGTCCTTTTTTCTCCGAGCAAAAGAGACTCGACTTTTCTTCCCTTTTCTCTTTTTCAGTCGAGTAATTGCGCGTCGTCTAATTTTCTTTTTACCTTTCAGCATATACCAAAACGCTCCAATTAAGTTCGTCTCACCTTTCGCTCGAGTAATCGTGGTCCAATTATATGGCGAGCAGTCGGACGGGCAGCCTTCGGATATCGACCGACGGTTTGTCGCCGTTTGAAATATTTTCTTTACGGTCAATTTTTATTAAAACGACGAGATGGAACGAGACGCGCGAGTCGAGCGCGGGCGGATTCGAAATTGATCGAACGTGGGACGTCATCGTTGGTACGAGCGGCTCGCAACGGAAAGGACCATTTGTAACGATTTGTCAACGAGCACTTCCTGCTCTCTTCTACGTCACGATCTATCAATCTTTTCCGAAAAACCAACGGACCTCGCCGATGACGATGTTTTTTTATGTCCGAAAATTTCACGTGCGCCTCCCTCTGCCTATCTACCTATCTCCCACCCTCCCACTCTTTCTCCCCAAAATTCACCAAATTTTCATACGTCCATGAATTTTCCCATGATCCTTTGCTTTATTTTTTTGTTGCTTCATTTATTTCGACGATATCCCTCAATGTCAGTTTATATCCGTTTATATGGCAAAGTCGTACATTTTCGCGTCTACCAACGAAAATATATTCCGAAACGCGTGCCATAGCTATTCGTCCTAGGAGTAAACGGTCCGCTTGGGAAATACCATCAAGGATATAAACGACGATGGACCGACCGTGGAATCCCTCTAGAGCAACGTAAGGAGTAAGAAAAAGTACAAGAACGAATTTTTCTGTCTCTCTCTCCCCCTCCCTCTATCTATCTATCTATCTATCTATCTCTCTCTCTCCGTCTGTTTTTAATCAAAGTCGTAATTTAATTTAGAAAGATTTTAACTGTTCTATGCTGAACGTTTAGCTCTCTATTGATTCCTCATAAATATTCCGTTTGAATCATTCCGCTCTACGAGCTTCAAATTCAAAATGGAATCGCGTTTCCAAGCAACGAGTTAAAGAGAGCGAGTGAAAAGAGAAAGAAAGGAAAGACAAGGAGGGTTCGAAAAAAAAAAAAAAAATAAATCGAGTCCTATCGATCTCACGAAGAAGAAAATAAAAAGAGATCCATCAAAATCACATGCTAATCCCCCCATCAATCGCAGGAATATTGATAAGTTACTTATTCAAGAAAAATATGTTCCTGACGGAGCATTTGTTTTCCTCGACCGAAATCTCCTTCGATCTCATTCGTGCGAAATAAATCGGTGATTTTCTCGTTAAGTACGCGGAGCACGAGCTCCGTAGAATAATGTCCAATAAAACTCGAGCCGGAGCCTCCTCCATCGACGGATATAAAAATTCTGCAAACTTCCTCGTAAGACATTCGCTCGATTTCCGATGGAATAAATCAGAGCCTTCGTTCTATCCCAAGAAAATGAATAAGGAAGAGAAGGAGAGAGAGAAGAAAGTTTCTTACACAGCCCGAAGGTGCTCGAAGAGTACACACGAAAGCACTGCTAAAGCTCACGACTAGTGCTTTCCCTAACCCGTTCTCTACTCTTCTCGAGCAGACTCGCACAAGAAGTAGCAGCAGCAGCAGCATCAGCAGTAATTACGACGGTAAGCGACGCTGCGTGACAAAAAAAATTAGCAATGCCGGAAATTAAAGCGTACTGTACTCTCTCTCCCTCTTTTTCTACTTTAAAATCGTGAGCACTTAACTCGTACTACTCGCAATGCGCACTCGGAATTTATCGTTCCGTTGAGATCCTAGTCGAATATACTAATTAAATATAGTTACGAAAAAATGAATAAAAAAATAGAGAGAAAGAGAACGGATTGAAGAATATTGAGTTAGTCGGAAGGAATTACGATGCATTCCATAAAATCTTATCGCAAAGATTTCCCTCCTTTCGAGGACTCAACAAATAGCCCGGAGCATTCGACACGATGTCGCGCAGGAATATTCGCTCAACATAAATCCTGCAAATCCTCCCCCGATTCGAGGGGCTATTCAAGGAATCCGAAGCTCGTCCCGAGTTTATTCCTCGTGTAAGCTCGAGCGCTCGCGAATAATCAAATCGAAGGCGGAAATAAAAAAGAAGGTCGTTTCAAGTTGGAAGAATTTTCATTGGAACGAGGAGAAGAAGAAAAGCCGCGGGAGACTCTTGAAATTCAGTGACTTTCGAGGGCTCGAACGAAGTAGAGAGAGAGAGAGAGAGAAAGAGAGAGAGGGAGAGAAGCTGGATCGAAAGAGAACCACGAAATCGAGTTAGGTGAAAAATGGCGAATCACGATTCTCCGTTAGCTCGACCGACGAGTGGCGAACCGCAAATTAAATCTTCGTTGGTGCCTTTTACCGCAGCCTTCATGAACGCTCGCTCGCTGCGCACACCACCGATTTTATTTTCTTTCTTTTTCTTCTCCACCAGCTCCAAGGATCTCTCCCTCTTTCTCTCCCTTCTTACCGAACCTATACTTTAGTTCGACAGAGAAATCTCGATTCTCTCTCGGTATTTTTCTCAGAAAAAATTGCTGGTTCGTGAGCGAGAAAGATATTTTAAAAGGCGAATCTTTATTCGGTACCACGCGTGAACGCAATTCCCAATGCACTCCGTTCAAAATATTACTTAGAAATTCTTCAATACCCTTGAAATTATCGAAAGAATAATAACAAACGTTTTTTCATAGTTCAAATCAAAAAATTCTCTTGTACATTCGCTCTTCACGTCGATTAACAAACTTTATGCAAATATTTGTTATCGTTGGCTTATCGTCCCTGAACGTAGGCAACGTTCCATACACCGCCGTCGGTAACATTTTACGCAAGCGTGATCTATTAAAGTCACATCTTTGTAAGGTCTTTTATTTATATCATTACGCATGTACGAATAACATTGCTTATCGGTAGAGATTTAAAACAATCCCTGTTAATAGATGGCGTTCGCGAACCATATTATCGACATTGTGCAAAGTGTTGCCTATCTCCGGGCGCAATAAAACGAACACGTTATTAAATAGTTACGAAAAATCGATAAATAAGCGTTACGACGTAGACCAGGTAATAGAGAGAATAGATAAAAATAATTATGACGAAGAAATAAATACTCGTCCAATGAAAACGATTATCGATAGCCACGATTAATCCGGAATCCGGACATTCGGTTTACGGTAGAACAATCTTTGGGTTGTTGCCAAAATAGTGTGGAACAATTCGTGCCGCAAAAGGGATAACAGCAGATCGGTTTCAGGTAGAACGTTCGTTCTTCATCGATCCACGCCCGAATTCCCAATGCTTCGGTCCATATAACAACGCCATAACGCATATTGTGTATCGTTGATATCCCGCTTCGGGTGGGTGTACGCCCGTCAAACGTTCGCGATCGATCGTTCTTAATTAGCTCGTCCGCTGCACGAGTTACTAATTTACAAACAAAGCTAATCACGGTATCGAACGACTTGTTGATCCTTAAACGTTGGCGTTTAATTCGATCAACGAAAAGTTTACGAGTGACGTGGGGCGAAAAATCCAAAAGGTAAGAAACAAAAAAAAGAAAAAGGAAAAAAAAACAGAAAGAAAAGGCGAATTGCATCGGGAATATATAAATGAAAGCGTTGACGTTTCCTTCTCTCCCTCGTACACAATATTCTGGTCGCCATCTATCGTAACGTTTCTATCCGAAGAAAGAGAAAGAGAGATTCCTATAAAAGATATTTATCTAACAATAGAAACGATACGGCGATATTGCTGCATACACTTTTATCGTCTCTTCCTTCGAGTCCACGATACATTTCCTATCTTTTCTTGCTCGCTATTGATTATTCTTTTCAAAGGAAAACGGTTTTGCATATATTGAGAAAATTCTCTTTAGATATCCGTTTTATTTCCTTCGCTCCAGTTTCTCTTCTCTCTCGAAATCCTTCCTTCTCTACGTTTAAAAGCAGTCGTTGAAATCAGTCCAGAACTATTTATCCTTTTGCCCATTCTCATTCCCCGTCATCCATTCGCCGTCATTCGCCGTAGTCGTTGGGAACAACCATCGTGGGAATAGGTATATAGCAGACTGGTAATTCGTATATAAACGGGCGAACGCGCAAACAATAGCACCGTAGTGCAATCGGTAGAATTGATTCGTGGAAATTGCCTTCGAGTTAGGCCCTACCAAATCGTGGCTCGCTTAACGCGATTGTTTATTTCTATCGCAGGTCGGCCCCTCGCCACCACACCACCCAGCCGCTAACATATTTATGGACTCCCGAGCGCGAGGCAAATGGAGGAGAAAATTTGCCGGAGGGTTCGCTCTGGAAAGAGGAAGAAAAATATCTAAGAAACGAGCTTCTCCTTTTTACATATTAATGTCTTTATCCGCGTTTAACGAATAATCGTTTTATCTTTGCTCGGACGCGTAAAAGAGTAGATCTCTCGAGATACGCGATTCGCTCGAGGGGTTAGAAACCGATTTGGATGGATTTCGGGAGACGTTTCGAATACTTTTGTGACAGGATACGGAAGTAAGGTACGAGCAAGGACTGGTGCATGTCCCCGAAGGTTTCACATTCCGAAAATGGAAGGAAGAAAAGGACGAGACATCGGATCTTCTAGAGCACCACTCGAGAAAACTGTCGAGCCCTCTGGGACTTGCAAATTCTTCTGCCGCAAATCCCTTACCCTACCTTCATCCACTTCCACTCCTCTACGCCTTCTTCTACTCGTTTCTTTTCGCAGATACGTAACCGACGAAATTTCGAAACGCCCAGAAGAAAAATACTTTTCTACTTTCTCATTCGATTTCGAAAGGGACGTACGAGAACGTCGATGGTTTCGCGACGAGTCTAGTCGTACTGGCATAACTATCGTGCTACCTCGAAAGGGTTCGCTATCCAGCGCGTTAAATTCGCGAGCGTGATATAAAGACGCTCGAGCTCACGATCCGTACACAAGACCAACACATTTTCCGTCTGTCGTAAAATATTCATGGGTTTTCCCACCTCGTAACCTTAAGCTCGTTTCGCGTACATCCGGATCCAATCTAGTAGCTATATACTATATCCCTTTTCACTAGTTATTTATACCTTCGCTAGTTATTTATACCTATATTACCACTGCAAAATTCATCCATTTTCGTCGTTTCCTATCTTCTTTCCTCGATACAGAGGTACTCGATGTATCGAATAACGAATGAAATTACGGACGAAACTTTTTTCCTCGAAGCAAGAGAAAGGAAGAGGAATGAAGTTTTTCGAAAGAAACCTTTGATTAAAAAGTTTTTACCATCTGCCGGTCTATGTATATGGGACGACGATATCGCACAAGAAAAGCTACGTATTTCGAGACTACGAACGAGAACTTTCCTTCCCGTCCTGATTCTCATTGTCTTCGCGATACCTTAATCTCCACCAGGTCTTTCCTTTCTGCTTCTGTTTTACGAGGTTATTATGCAAAGAAGAATAGCGGACGGTTAGTTGGCTCTTGCGAGGGCTGGAACAAAAGCCAAGAACGACTGCGAAACCGATGCGCAGGGCAGCTCGTGACCACCCTCTTTCTCTCTTTCTCTCGCATCGGAGAAAGAGGAAAAAGAAACACACCGTACAAAACTTTTTAAACTCCCGTTAGTGAGCCGACTAATTGCATTCATACTGTCGAGAAAAAAAGAGGGACGCTTTTCGGCGAATAATTAAAAAATCCTGGCCTCGTCCGCGAGCTCGTTTCTAACGGAGAGAAAGAGAAAGAGAGAGAGAGAGAGAGAGAGAGAGGTTCTCGCGAGTTTCTCTTCTTTTCGTTCCAATGAAAATAAAAACGAAACAAAAAAAAAAGGATAGGAAAAGAAAGAGAAAGGAGAAAAAATTATTTTCCAGTAGTCTCGTTTCATTATCACATTATTTCCATTGGAGAGGAGCCCGAGAGAGCACGTCGATTATTTTCTGTTCCTATCAAGGAGGATAAAGAAGAAGAATCGAGAAAGGGGTGAGAGGATCGTCTGGAAGGATACAAAGCAATTTCTTTTTCCCTTCTCTCGCGAGAACCTAGAGAACTCTCCTCTCTCCCTATCTTCAGTCAATTTTTCTTTTTTTCCCTCTCTAGAACATCACCTTCGATCTTGCTCTTCCTCATCGTCCAAGAAATTGTATCAATCTTTCTAGTACTTCAAGGAGGAAAGAAGGAGGAAGGAGGAAGAAAAAGAAAAAGGAGGAATCGAAGTCGAAACGCTTGCTGCGTTAACTTTGCCCTTTCTCGATCCGCGATTCATTAGAGAAATACACTCGAACTCGAAATCGAAGCCGATTTAAATGCACGAGCCATTTATCGTCCGGTCATTAATCTTTCCTCAATAAAATTGTTCGATCGTGTTATGCCATTTTTACCTTTCATATCCGAAATCTAATTGGCCGTGGAATAAAATTTAATCGTCCGATGAGTTGCGACGCAATGAAAGTCAATTAAAAGGCTACCCTCTCTCTGTGCTCTTTTACATTCCCTTTCTTCTTCTCTCCCTATCTTTCTCTACCGTACACGGATGCATTGGCGAAACAAAAAGGAAAATAAAGAGAGAGAAGTTCGATCGGAAATAGAACTCTATTTTTTCTATTCCTTATTTTTCTTTTTCAACGATTCGAAAAAGCTAGCCAGATTTGGAGATTTGGCTCGTTCTTCGTTTCTACGTTTTCTCCACCTCGAAATCCCTATTTCCTTCGAATTTCTCTCTACGTCCCACCCTCTCTCTCTCTCTCTCTCTCTCTCTCTCTCTCTTTCTCTACCTTTATCCATTTTTATTCCCTCTCTTCAACCCGAGGACCGACGTCGTTCTGTTCGAGTGTGTAAAAAGAGAAAAAACGTATGCTCTTCTGTCCGTCTGTCTATCTGTCTATCTCTCTCTCCCTCTCTTTTTCGTTTCTTCTCGAACTCGCACTTTGGCTCGTCGGAGTTAACTCCACGTCTACTCTTCGGGCAGCTTTTATCCACGATGAAAGCACGGATCGACGTGGGAGGATTCGAACGATATGCTCTCCTCTCGCGCTTTTCGGCCCTTTATTCCGACTATTACCAACAACCTTTAGGAGTCTTTTAACGTTATTTTTCAACTATCACGAATAAAGCTCGGAGAGTCAGAAGACGAAGACGACGAAGAAGAAGTAGAAAACGGCGACGACTACAAAGAAATCGTCTACACTTGGACGCTCCTCTTCTATCCACTTCAATCCGTCCTTTCTTTGTATTTCAAAGAGAAAGAGAAAAAGAGAGCGAGAGAAAAATGAATTCCGTCTCATCGGTATCGATCGTTCGTTGATACGAGCTTGAAGTACGCACGATATAAGTAGACGATAGCGGTACTCTCGAGCGAGTGGCTATGCGAAGTTGAATTTACGAGTACGTCTGAGTGCTCGAATGCGATACTCGACGATAGCGGAAACAACTTTGTCCGAGAGAATGAGTCTTCGCGGATGCTAAGAAAATACGAGCGTCTTCCCTCCTACGGAATGACCAATTGATCTCAAGCGTATCCAATTAGAGAATTCGGTGTTTGCTAATATCTTACTGTGCGATTACATCAACGCCGAAGGATCCGGAAATAGTCCCCAAGAGCACGACGACGAATTTAATCCTCCTACTCGAGCACTCGTCGTCGCGACAACGATGATTTGGGAAAATTATACGTCTACTTCGTTGAATCTCGCGACGCGTATAAGAAGCGACGTAGTATATTCGCGTAGATCCTAATGGGAATAATAAATGCTTCCGCATTCGTTCGTCTATTCTCATATCGTCATTCCAGGAACAATACGAGCAAAGATAGACGAGATTCGCTTTTGGTGACCATTGAAATTCAACCTTCACGGAGAATCTTAAAGGAGCGCTTCTTCGATAGATAAACGATAACTAGCTTGTCCGACGTCGAACACAAGCAGGAACCTCCTTAATTACATCTTAATGCCTCCTGAGAGGAAAAAGGGGGAGAGAGAAAGCGAGAGAGAGAGAGAGAGAGAGAGAGAGAGAGAGAGAGAGAGAGAGAGAGAGAGAGAGAGATAGTCTGAGAGAAGAAAGAAGAGAGGAAGCGAGACACAGCTGTGAGAAAGGAGCGATCCTTCGAGCTGTGGTCCCAGGAATTTTCCAGGACCGTTTCCCCGGTAACATCCCATGGATCTTCGATCTCGGCCTCTTGCTCCGCTTCTCTTGTTTTCTCGCTTACCCTCTCTCCTTGGTTTCTACGTCGTCTTATTATCTATGCTCGGAGCAGACGTTACTACGATTGGAGAACGAACGAGTAGATATACTGTGTGTAATTTGGACGAAACTAATCCGAGGGTAGCTCTACCATGGAAGAGGAAAGGAGAGGAAGAATAACCTGCGGCTAACCCCTTCCTTCTCTCTCTTTCTCTCACTCGATTCGTTCTCCACCCCCTCCCGCCTGCGAGCAACCGGCCCGGAAGAGAACGATGGCAAAATCCTATTACGATGAACGGATTACTTCGAAGAGGCGGTGGTCGCATCGATCTCGAGAGACGCTTATCGTTCGCGACAACCTTCTTCTCCCACTTTCTTCGGCCTTTCTCCTTTTCCCCCAACAACTTGACTTTTCACCTTACGCGAAATCGAAAAGTTCTGTTTCGCGGTCGAACGATCTATACCTAGGTATATAGATACGCGGCGGCATTCACAAAATTGCACGAGAACTTTCTTTCCCTTCTTCCTTCCTTCCTAGAAACTGCCACATTCTTTCTCTCTCTCTCTCTCTCTCTCCCCCTTTCTCTCTCCCGACAACATTTTCCATCTCTGATCACTTAAACTTCAACTTGGCTTACGGGAAACGAAAAGTTTACAACGACGTTTGTTTAAATGAAATCTTTTTCCTTCGACCGAGCCAACTTCGAGCCAGATGGATAAAGTCTGGAACGAGCGAGCTGCGATTCCATTTCTTTTCTCTCTATTTTTCCACCAGCAAAAACTAGATGCCTTCTCGTTCAATTATACTTTACACGACCGTAGCGCGAAGTAACTTTGCAATTAGTAGTCGTAGAAAGTCATTCGAGAAATACGTTGTCGTAATCGACCTACTACACCATGGACTTCTACTACCTTCATTGTTAATCAAGAGAACACAATGAGGATTAATAATTTTCCAGAAACTTTGGAGTCTGTTAAGTCCGTTGAAAATTAATACAACGCTCTCGAGATACGCTCTAAACGATATCGCCTGAAAATCATGCAACAGCGATTACGTGTTACAAATTTATAGACGCTTTCGTTCGTATTTACACACGACGTTAAAAAGAAAGCATCCGCTAATCTTTTTTCTTTAATTCAGCTTGCACCGATCATGACGCAGAAAGCTGACGTAACGTATTTATTTTACCGCATGATCCGCGACCGAACGCACGCTTCAAGAGGCTACGACATAGCAACTATTAACGCGAACGTTATTCAACTTCTCCTACCCTCCCGTCAATCTTTATTTTTGATTTTTAATGGAAAATCTCAACGAACGAGCCGCCGTCCGTTCGCTCTTCGGTCACCTGCCATTCGATCGAACAGAAAGTTTATCGACGAAAACCTTCATATAGACGTACTGATACAGAATCGAATAAAGATATAAAATAATGAATGTTTGCAAGAAATAATCTATTTGTAGTTTGCGAGTACAAGCTTATTAGATAGAAATCCTTTCGGAAAGAAGATAACGTTATAAATCCCTTTATATATCTTTCTTTAACAAAATGGAGAATCATCTTTTTGTTTATCGCAAAAGCCGTTCGACCATGCGTGCTGTTCCGTAAAGTTTCGACCGCACTTACGATCCCCAGCTGCGGAGAGCAATGCAGTAGCGCCTTCGTTTCCCAGGACGACAGTGGAGAGGCGACGAGAGGAGAGGAGAGGAGAGGAGAGGAGAGGAGAGAGAGGAGGGTATGGACCAATCCGAGATGCTGGAGAAGCATCAACGCGATACCACCAAGAAATCTACCCCCAGCGTAGCGACTTAGAAACTCGTAAAAGCGTTTATATCGTCCTACCTATTTTCGCTTATCCTCTTATTCTAGCTCCTATCGTCCTCTTACTTCCTTTTTCCAAAGGCGAAAGCTTATTCGAGTTTAATTTTCAAATAGAACAAACGAATGCGTTCTCTTCTAGGAAACAAACTTTTTAGCTATCGTCCGGACGATGTTTTCTCTTTCACGAAATTGAATTCTTTTTGAAGGGACTCAACGGTAGAAATTATAACGTAAACGTATGGGCGAAAGTTAAAAGCTAGACTAATATTTGCGTGTCACGCGGCAAATTACAAAGTTGAGCTAAATGCGCTAGTCGATAGTTATCGTTTAATGCGACCGCACGAAAGCGCTTTATTTAGAATTATACGGACGGGCGAGCAATGTATGTAAACATCCAAAGTTTCTCGACACACGTCTACGATCGTGTTAGGTTTGAATCGTCGCGCGTGTCGATAAAAATATAAGAGGTCGAACTATAAATACGAAAGATGATGAAAAAGCGATCGAAAAGTGTCCGCGTTCGGTACGTGCACGGAATTAGTCTGTAAACGTAGTTTCGCACATTCCTTCTTATTTCGTTTTAATGATATTCGACGAACAAATTTTCTGGAATAACGTGACCGCATCAGAGAATACGTTTCGAATCACTTTAAAGGTCTCTTCCACCGTGTAATTTCGTTTCCAGCGATGTTTTAAACGCGAAGCTGCTATTAATTAACGATCGCTCGATAAGGGAAATAAAGAGGTATCAAATTCCGCTCGATTTGAGCGGAAAGCTTGTATTCGAGATTAAAAGCGAGGATTCGAGCGACACGATATCAGGACGAAATTGATTTTCCTGCTGAAAAGATTCGGGAATCAGGAACGCCTCCGCAACCGAAGAGGACAATATACGCGCGACGTTCCGAGTTCTGCGAGAAAAGTTTTACTGGAACGAAAACAGATCGAGAACGAAACGAAACGTTTAGTCGAGACGTAGCTAGTCGTTTCCTCTTCTACAGACTCGCAAAAAGAAAATTACGTTTTTTTTTATTGGACTTCGATTGAACTGACAAGTGATATATAATACTTTCGATCGATTCGTTTATCGATTGCTTTGAAGTTCGATCATGGATCGGTCATGTGCATTTATCGATTTTCTTTTAATTACTTATCTCGATATCGAGAGGAGTGCCTGGAAATGGGCAACGCTTTATATCTTATCGATAATGTAGATTGCGAGCGTTATTTATTGGTAAAGAATTTTATGCGCTCTCCGCTACTTCAACGTACAGAGTGTTGCATATCCCTAGGCGATCTGCACGATACTTTCACAAATAATTACGAACGTCGAAAAAGATTTTCGACGTGACGCAACGATAGGAAAGGAAAGATTCTTGAAAAATGTTGAATGCTCTTTCATCGTTTTATAGGGAAAAAAAAAAAAAGGAAAAGAGAATGGTTATAGAGAGATGGAAGATCTAATAACATAAAATGTACTTCCAACAGTCGGAGTCGATCGATGAAACGTTCCAAGGCATACCAAAGTAGCCCTGTCTCGCTCTAGTTTTATTCGCTTCTCGATTCTGTCGGACGGGTTCGTACAAAATGGGGCTCTCGAGTCTTTCCTTCGAAAAGAAAGAATTTTACGGATAAAATTGACTTCCCGAGGACGTAGAGTTCAAGGCGACGGCTGAAAACGTTCTGGAAAATCTCGGAGACCCCTTTTCTTCGAGACGAATGAACGCGATAACCCAACGAAGGATCGAGAGAAAAAAGAAAAAATCGAAGAGAAGAGTTTGCATTGGAAATTCAGCAAACTCGACGGCAAATCGTCGAGGAGCTAGTGGCCTGGCGATCGGCCAAGGCCCATATCCCAACTGTATCGACCTTTTACTCTCTCGAAAATAACGGTATCAGCTAATAAATGCAACCCCTTTTGCCCGTTGCCTCTCTCGATCTTTCGATATAGGTAAATCGTTGTATGCCTTGTCCCGGTTTCCTTCCACTTGCTCGATCACACGCGATACTTGGCCACGATCGGAAAGGAAAACGTTCGATCTAGGTATATAAGAACTCTATTAATGCTGTCGCTTCGTCGGAAGGTCTTTGGGGAGAAGGGGGATGAAGAAAGAAATGAAAAAAAAAAAAGAAAAGAAAAAAAGTACAAGTCCTTGATGGTATTCGATGGCGTAGGAAAAGCACGCTTTCTTAGGGAAAACATAATAAACGAGAAAAAGAACGAATCGTACATTTTGTAAACGACTTGTTTGGTATCGACGAAGGAAGGCAAAAATTCGAGGAAAAATCGTGCACGGCGATGACAATCACGAAGAGAATGCTCGTTCGAGAAATTTTGTATCGCGCGGAAGCAATTAGTCGAGGGGCAAATCGAATCTCTGTCTCTCTCTCCCTCTCTCTCTCTCTCTCTGTGTTCTCAAATCTCAACCGAGAGAGGGAATTTGAAGAGACGAAGCCACGAGGAAGCAGACGTCGGAACGAGACTGTCATTTAATTTGTATTTAAATTGAGTTCGAACTATCGTTTTGTTCTATTCCATGACTCCCTCTCTCTCTGTCTCACTCTCGCGCTCTTCTCATTTTTTGCTCCGGTTGAAACGCCCGACGACGCAAAGTATACAAAGAAAAGGGATACGTTTATGCCAATTGACTTTCAATGAGAATCGGTCCGAATTGTAGTCGATAAAAAGAGAAAGAGAAAAGAACGAAGGAACCTACGGAAGAGCGAAAAAGAAAACAAAGAAAACATAAAGCAAACGCTCGTGTTCGTTTTATTAACGACGAATCACAACTCGCCCAGACCTCTTATTGACTTTAATAAAAGTGCTTATCACGTGCGGTCCTTCTTCTTGTTTTTTCCTTCTTTGGCAATAAGTCAGAGACGCGTGGTTACAAAGGCACGTAGAGAGCGTACACACAGGGCATACGTTTTCATTATCACAGTGCTCGACTCTTGCTCGCCGTCATAAAGCAGTCACGAAAGGTTCGCGTTTTGCTTTTACGAACATAAAGAGGCCAGGGCGTACGTATTACTCGAGCACAATTAAAACACCGTCGGCCTCGATTAAATTCTCTTTCTCTTTCGGTACGCAGGGAACGTTAATTAAACGGTAATTAACGACAATGGCGATGATCGACGCGTTTACAAAGCTCGCGGTACTTACGACAAAGCATTAATAGGTCGCTCGTCTCCCTTTCTATTTTCTCGCGAGCTTTGCGAAAATTAATCGTTGCAAATGAGATTATCGATCAGACTATAAAGAAGATTTTCTTTGCGGATCGTGCGATCGATCTCGCGCGAATTCTTTCCTAAATATTTCGATATACTACGCTCGTGTAGAATCTCTAAAGGCGAAACTGCGACCTTTAATATCATTTCAGATGTGACGTCGAGCTTTACAACATTGTCCGCCAGCTTTGCTTTGCCAATCGTAGTGTTTTAAGTGGCCCGGAATGAATTCGACACTCACACGAACGTGTGCACTACTCGAGCGTGCTTACATCGTCGGAGAGTAAATTGCATTCAGAGTAAATTTCGGTATCAGTTTCGCGTTCCGCTCTTCGTTACGATACGAAATAGATAGAGATAGATAGATAGATAGATAGATAGATAGATCGATAGGGAGATACAGAGAGAGAGGAGAGACGTTTCGTTATCGTTCCACGATAAAACGACCAAATTTACGTGCGCTGTAAAACCGACTCGTCGATTCATTTTTAACGACAAGCGTATACGCACGTTTTGTTTTCATACGTCTTAACGTAAAATTATAGAGACAGAGAGAGAAAGAGAGAGAGAGAGAGAGGGAGCTATATGAATGATCACTATTTATTTGTAATGTCAATCGTAGTAAGGATCGCTGAGAAAAATAAACAAACCGTAGCTATCGTATAAGCCGTATACGATACAAAATGGTCGTGTATTTTGACTTACGCATGTCAGGATGAGCGTTAATTCCGTGAAAAGAACTTACACAGAAACGTACGCGTGTAACTATACGCGCGTATCGACAGATTAATCTTCGACCCTTTTCGAACGGAGATAAACAAGGGAAAGAGAAAGAGGAACGAGAGTAGCTCTCTACACAGAGAACGTACACATATATCGGATATCGCGATACTACACAAAAGCACCTATCGCGTTCATGGCTTTTCGTTCGATTCGAACGAATTCTACCTACCTATGCTTCGTAAATGCCTCGTGAAAAGCACCGATCGTTCGTTTCCTACCCTATTCGTCGATATCCCTTTTGTCTTTATCGAATGTACTAGGATTTATCACGATGCCAATAGTATGCGCTGCTCCGGTAGAATGATTGCGTGCTCGCGTAATGGTATACAGGTGTACATTAAGGATGCATTAGTTTTCGATGGAGAGAGTGCGACGAGAAACGATGGTGGCACTCGACGGACGAGGCCGACGTTCCAATTTGATCCGTGATATGCACCATAGAGAGGAACAGAGAGAGAGAGAGAGGGAGAGAGAGAGAGAGAGAGAGAGAGAGAGAGAGAGAGAGAGAGAGAGAGAGAGAGAGAGAGAGAGATACTTTGCAGTAGACGACGACGACGACGAGGCCGCGATGTCCGGAGACCCTGTTATACAGGAAATATAATTACATGGTGCGAGCTGTAAAGCTTCTGCGTATATGTATATAATATTATATTCTACTTGCACGAATAATTAACCCACGTTCAAACGTCTCCCTTTGAGCGATAGGAAATAACCGAAAGGAATCTCTCTTCGTCGATTATAAATTACAATGTCCCTGACATTGATCGCGTAAACCAACGACCAATCGGAATCTCTTTCGGATCGACTTTCGTGCGTCGAAAAAACGCGTATCGAACGACGAGACCATTCTCCGTTTAGGACGATCTAGTTCCACTTTCATCCAAGTCGATAACGTACCGCCATTGCCAGCTCGTTTGGCGAACGGCAAGCTTTAACGCCCGTTGCCATTTCATAATTGAATGGAACATCTCCGTTCCAACGGGCACATTTAGTAGTACAATACGTTCCATCGGAGAGATCTTCCCTATGCTATTATCGCGGAATCCCGCAATACCGGTCTTTCTAAGCCATACAGCTGCCGACGCGTGAATATTCTAGATGGAGTTGCGTTCTTAAATATTGAAGGCCATCGGGCATAGACGGAACAACGGCCGAATCATATAATTCTCCGTTTCGTTTCTATTCTTTTTTAAAGCAAGCAGCCGAAATTTGAACACCTGCGAAACGAGTCTCCTCGACCGATCGATCGTCACCGTCGCCGTCGCCGTCGCCGTCGCCGTCGCCGTCGCCGTCGCCATCGCCGTCCCGAATCTCGTTTCGATTTCTCATCTACGTATCTCCGTTTGTTTTCCCTTTAAATGGACGACTACGAAGAACCTTCCCTCTTCTTCTCGTCTAACGACATATCGAGCAACACTCCGGGATTCGATCTTAACGACTTATCTAGCAAAGAACGAGACGAAGGCTTCGCGTTGTAAAGATTATGCAGATTTTACGATCAATAATCAGCGTCGGTTCGCTCTCGCGAGCGAGAAAGAGGATCGTATTACGTCTATAACAAGAGAGCTGGTATATGCATTACCATAACCTTAAAGGTGGCTCTATTACGGCCGGTTATTACGAATAATCGCGTTAACTGCCGCCGCCACGACTGCTCCTCCTCTTTCTTTTCCTCTTTCTCTCGGTCTTTTACTTATTATTTTCCGATATTTCGTCGTCGTGAAAAAGGAGTTACGACACCCCGATAGGTATATAAATTTCCTATAATTTATCGAACGTTCGCGATAGTGGCTAGGTAATTTCGTCGATCGGTGCCATAATAACGTAATAACCGAACGTTTTAATAAAACTCTATGAAAGTTTTCGTTGCTAAAAGAGTCGACAATTCGTTCTCCGAAATAAAACAGGGAGTAGTAACGTTGTAATTAGATTTTTCCTTTCCTGAATGCTGTGAAAAATTGCTACCGTCGTAAAAATCGCACGCGTTTCCTCGCCGTCGAAAGAGAGAAAGACTTGTCGCGATTCGACTGTACGCGGTTGCTTCGACGTGGCTGTGAAAGTAAAACTCTGTCGCAAATCGCGAATGGAGAAGGAGAGAAACGTCGTTTCGCGTCGAGCGTATTCTCGCGATTGCATTAAAAAGTTTCCGGGGTAACGACGACGATTCTACCGTCGAAAAAAGTCGACAATTTTCACGCGTCGAGCGCGAATTCGGTACGCGAACGCGAACTCGCTCGCACGTTTTCACGTAAAATTTTCGATGAGAAAACTCCGCGAAAATTTGTACTCGCCATTTATTCTCTACAATATTACCTATCTCTGTGACATTACCTATCCACCCGTCTAAGCACGCACGCGATGCATGAAATTCGTGCAAAGTGCCTCGAGAAAGTTACGGGATCCTTCCGGTAACCTCGAATGTTTGTCTTCGGTAACGACGTCATGAATTTTCAGTAGAACGAGAGGGGTCCGCTATGAAACTGGAGAAATCGCGAATATCGTCTTAACGAAATGAAAGGTCTCACTCACTCTTGTGCTTCGAACTGCTCTTCCACAAGCCTCTGAAGAACGACATCCTCGCCGTCCGACGTAGCCCGATCCTCGACGGATCCGTATGGTTACTCGCGATTTTCTTTCTCTTCCCTTTCCGTTTCCTCTTTTTCCGACAACTTCCGACGATCTCCTCGAAACGAATCGAACACTCGCGAAATGATCGATGAATGCGGGGACACGTGTTTTACGAGTTTTAATTAGGTTACGATTCGTCGCAAGCACGTTGCCTTTTCCCGACTCGAGACGAGGAAAACGTTCGAAAACATTCGATAGTCAAATCTTCTTCGTAGCAATCTCGAGATCGCAGAAAAGTGACTTCGATACTTCGATGGCGTGAATAAACTGGTAGCGGAATCGAAGCTCGGTGAGAGTCGTGCCGCTCCGCGTGGAATACGTGTTGCCGCGAAGGCGCACCGCCTCGATGTGAGAGCGTCCGCCGGCGCATCGGGCTTACTCCGCTCCCCTAACGCGTACATGCGCATCTCACTCGCACTTCCCAGATTCCGGTTCCGCTTCCGAACCGAATCCGGTCGAAAGGATAAAGATTATTTTTCCCCCGCTTCCGATCCAATGTTTTTCTTTCGACGACGAAAACCACCGATACAAACGTACAAACATAACCTCCAATTCCCTACAATTTTATAACGAGACCGTGATATCGAAGAATCACCGATTACACGTTTCTGAAGTATTCTATTCGATCCTTGATAGAGACGCATCGCCGACGCACTCCTTTCATCGCTCGTGTCAAATAGCGAGGAAAGAAAAGTCAGCGAATCGGGAAGAATGATCGTCGCGGATCTACTACGTACGTAGCTCGATATCGCAACGTTTCATTCGCCTAAATCCGTCTACATTATCGACTTCAATTTTGGACGATAAGTCTAACGATATTTCGAGATGGCACACCATGTCCCTTTTTAGGTTATCGGGAGTGCTTGTACAATAATATGCGAATTGCGTGGAATCGTGTGTATGTAACGACGCTTGCCGTTGCCGATTCGAATTCGTGTGCATGCGTGCGACGTTTGTACGTGCGAGCAAGCGGAGAATTTCGCGTCGTTTATCTTGAAATTGAAAGGACGTACATTTTCAAGAAATTATATGGATCGGTGTGTCGATTTATATAGGTTAGCAGTGTCCGCACGATTCGAGCACTCGCGTATGTATGCGTGCGCGTGTGTTTGCGTGTGTACGTAAACGCGAGAATTTTTTAGCTTACCTTGCCATTGTTAAAGCAGGTTTTTTCAACGAATTATATAGATTAGCGGGCCAATTCTTCTTCTCAGGATATAGGTTAGCGGCGTCCGAACGTACAGCTCGGAGCCTTCTTTTTCTCACCATTATTCCACACCAACTACGTAGTTTTAGCTTCTTCGAGAGAGACCGGTAAAACTACCACCGAATCCGTAATAAATATTCCGACTAATAATCATTTATTGTCGAATATTTCTAGATAAAAATTATACAAAACATTATTCTTTCGGGACATTTACAGGAATATATATATATATATATATATATATATATATATATATATATATATATATACGAATTTGTCAGAGACAGATAAATTCTTTGTTTATTCGATCGATCGATCGATTAATTGGTAATCTTTCTGACTCGCGAGGTATACAAGATAGAAGAAAGCTATGTAAAGCTATGTATCGCGTTAACTACGCGATGTACACATACGCGCGTACACACGTTGGTTACCTTCGTAGAAATAACAATAGTTGTGTGTACTGTATCGTCGTAATTCGGAACAATACGATTATTCAGGATCGTTTCCCTATTGGATTTTATTAGAGGCTAGTTTTTAAGAAGAGCCAAAGGAATTGATATATTTATTGGAACGCGATTATCCAAAGTGACGCAGTGCGCATGTGCCGCGTAGCGATATCGTCTTGCCGGTGAAAACATTCAGCCATTGGTTATGTTGTGCCGGCTTCGACACGGGATCGTATCGGTCTCATCGATTACAGGTAAATTAGCATATTTTTTTCTAACGTACACTTTTTTCCTACGTATTTATCGATTTCTTAAAACGCTTTTTCTAACATGTATTATTCGCAAGTCGGATCATCGTGTCGCATTTAAGAGATATCGGAGAAAATAAAATCGGCTTCTTGGTTTTCCTCGGGGGGCTATTACGTCATACTTCTTCTATCGAATTTTCCGTTCTTATTTTTACGATATCGATACTTCTCTCGCTTTTTAACGATTTTTCATTAATAATTTAATAAATCATTTTTCATCGATAAGCCGCCGTAAATCGTATTTCGTGTTATATTCGATTTTTATACGTACGTATATATACATAGACAGATATATGAATATCCTCTTACGCAGCTACTCTTGATCAAATACTTTTATTTAATTAAAAATAATTGTCTATGTGCGTAATTCTAATTAATCAGATTTGTCATGGGTTTTACGTTATTATATTTTACATTGTATGCTTTTTTTTTTGTTTAGCAATCGTCGGAGAAATAAATATTTTCATTGACTCACTGTGTACCGGAAGTGACGTTCTACCAATTACGGGATCCTCTTCCCTCCTTGTTAGTCTCGTCGTCGTTTTGGATGGACTGACAAGTCTACGTGATAGCTCCGCATAATTACAGGTAATTAGCATATTTTATCCAACGTATACTCTCTTTCAATATATCAATCGATAGCCGAACACACGATTTTCAAGAGGCCGCGTTCGCAAGTCAGGACATTATCGCGTTTAAGAGATATCTGCGAAAATAAAATCGGCGTCTCGGTAATCCCCAAGGAGACTATCGCATTCTACTTTTTTTTTTTTTCCAATTTTCTAGCTTTATTTTCATAATACCGATACTTTTCTCGCGTTTCTTCGATCAATAATTTTAGAATTAATATTTGTGATCGATCGATATTTTGCATTATATTGGACGTCATATATGCTTACGTACTATATGTATATATATATATGCGTAATGTATAGTAGGCATAAACGTATATATAGTACATATGTATATTCCCTACACACGTATATATCACTTGGGATCTCATTCTATACTAATACGATCTTCCAATTTTCAGATTTCCAAGAATTCCACGAACACAGTCGTTGATTACGTCAGCTTCTTTCATGTACTTTCTCTATGATATGTCCTAGGTAAGTCTATCTCTTTTTAATAACATACAGCGAGACACAACAAAGAGAGCTAGCTATCGTATGTAAATAAATAAGTTTCGACCGTGGATTACCAGGAAATTCTTCGATCGAAAATTCCGAAGAAATTCTTTAATCGAGAATAACAAACAAAAAACAATTGAGTATTCGACTCGTCCGATGGTAAAAAAGAGACCTTTATTACGTAATTTGTATACTTGTAATAGATTTCCTTAATGTATTACCTTCAGAGATGATTTGCAGGAAACGTGCTTTATAAACGTGATATTTTTTTGACGTATAATTCTTTGTTTGTTTCAGTCTCAAGTTTTTGTAAATTGTTTCCAATCAGGCGCAAGGTGATCTCAAAATCAGTGTTCGCTCGTAATACTTTCATATTTGTTATTCATTGA
Source organism: Vespula pensylvanica (assembly GCF_014466175.1). NCBI lineage: Eukaryota > Metazoa > Arthropoda > Insecta > Hymenoptera > Vespidae > Vespula > Vespula pensylvanica. The sequence goes on from NC_057696.1 coordinate 4,914,493, forward strand.
TAAAATTTAAATTAGATTCAATAGAAATTCGCAAAGTAGAGTCAGTGTTAGTGCATTATTCATCATCCAGGAGCAGGATGCTCATCGTGAAAGGGATCAACGAAGAATCTAGTAAGTAAAGTTCTTTTTTAAATATTTCCTTAATAATGAAAACAATAATTACATTTTTAAAAGTGATTCTATAATTATTTTGTTTTTCTTTCTTTTTTTTTTCAGATCGTCATTGAAAACGTGCGCGTGATAACGAACGGAGTGTTGTACCGTATAAGTAAAAATTAGAAGTTCGTTTGTTGAAATTCGATCGCGTTTCGCGATTCTATCAGAGACAAGTTTATTTCAGTCGATTACGAGCAAAGTAATCATAGTGTTAGGGTGTGTTCGTCTAAAATTATATTTTTATTTTAAAATAGATCGTTCGTATATTAGAGTCAGTGCATCATTGAAGATGGAGCTGAAATCACACTTTTTCTCTAGAAAAATATTGGTAAGCAAATTTATAAATTTCCTAGCTAATAATTTTGAAACATTTTTTTTATTACAATAATTTCATAAAAACTTCTTTTCAGTCTTTTTTGAAATCATCACTATTATCGACCTAGTCAGAGGACGTTAACCTAGCTCATATTTAATCTACCCGATTTTCGACCTCATACGGATCAATCTCCCTCAATTTTATCCTACATCGCGAACGAGTGTTTTGGAGCCATCGCAGATCTTCTTAAGTAGTGAGTAAAAAAATTTAAAGTTTCTCCGGTGCTCGATCATGTCGAGGACTGGTTGTAATTTTTGAAATAAATTATCGACAAGCACGTGAATAATTTCTCTTTTGAAATTACTCACGAGTAAAATATTTTTCTTTACATATGTTTTCCACTGGTTGTTTATTGTGCGTGCTTATTTTTATTATAGCTCGGGATAGGGTCTTCTTGTTTCATCGGTTCGAGCTGTTTAATTGACAATGCAATTAATTAGCACTTGTTTCCTTCCTGTTTGTTCGCGATATTAGTGGTGAAATCGGGCATTCGTTTACCCGATTTCGTCGAAAAAGCATTTGATGCGTGGCTCTGCGTTACGCGCATCGCATCGTACTTAGTCTATTTAATCGCGATCTATTTCGATATATCGATATCGATGTGTGTCAACAAGCGAGCAAGAAGACAACCGCGACGGATAGATTCTGGGAAACAAGTGATGGATCATGATCTTGTTTTTTAATTAGAATAGTCACTTGTTGAAAGGAGTCGTCCGAGGTTTTTTGATTAATGTTGCATGAAAAATTAATTCAACGTTCGATCAATTCCGTCGATAAAAAAAGTCTCGATAGAATTATTGCTTTTGAAAGAAAAAAGTCGAGTAGAGTCATCGTTAATAAAGAAATAGAGACTTGTAGAATCATAGCCCGTAGAACTTAGAATAAGTTAATCATTTTTTAAATCAGAATTTTCAGCTTCTAATGAACTAATTCTCGTTTCTCCTCAACATTTGTTCTGCGTTCTCATCTGTGCGTGTGCCCAGGCGTTACTCGCACGGGTGAAGAACAGTTAATATGGGTTTAATTTTAAGTTTTCCCTTATTGGCGGCTGTCATTGCGTTAGTGATTGCGCACGATGTATCTTGCACTTGTGTGTGCGTGTTAGGTGGTGCCTTGTACATCGTTTCGCGATAACTTGAATAAATACGAATACTACTATACTAATATATTATTATTTATATCGTTGTGCACGTAGAGTTATCATATATTGTGTGGAAATACTCGTATATTATTAGTATGTATGTATACTAGTATGTACTAGTGTTTTTTTTGCTTTAGTCATTTACGCAATAATCATTAACCTTGACGGTCGATTACAGCAATTGGTACGTAGCCACCTTAGTAAATAAGCTAGAGAACGTGGTTGAGCTAGGGTGTTGGAGGTGTCCCGAGGCATATTCTCTAGCGTAGGCTTTTGCATCCTGGCGGTATGTGAGAGAATCGTGGAGTGATTGTGTTGGAACGAATGTCTTGCTATTTTTTAAATATAGGTTATAGGCAGGCAGGTAGCCTACCTTTTTCTGTGCGAATGTGTATTTAATTTTAAGTAGGTAGAACCGGGTAAGACGTAGAATGTAATTTTCACTGAGAAGTGAAAAGTTTTGTCTCCGGATATTATGCAAAGTTTCAGCAAATTTTAGAATTACTCAGCATGTCTGTTTTCCTTCATATTTTGCTGACGCTCTGTATCGCAAGATATATCAGTATGGAACAGTTTAAAAGTCTTTGCGTTTGTTTAGATATTCATTTCTTTCGAATTAGCAACAATTTTGGAACGTGTTCGATACTTAGTATTAAGTATTATAACATTTTGCACTTTCGTGGTTTCTAGAGTAAATTAGAATAAAAATACAAAGTAAAAGTGATCGGTTAAAAGATCATAAGGTGTATCGTAGATTCTTTGGTTTTGTTCGATACTTTTTAATTCTACAAATGCAAAGTGTGAGTAATAGATTCATCGATTAGATCGAATATCTGCTGGGACATTCGATTAAATGTGTCTGTGTTCTTTTGATCCATTGATCGTTCACAGGCTAGAATAGTTTGTGAAATATACAATAAGTACTTTTATTTGTATTTATTTTTATTCTTATTTTTCTCATAAATTGCATACGATGCAGTTAGGCAATGTCCTACAGCAGTGGTTAGGGCACGAAGCAAAGAAGAGACTATATGCCGAAGAGACCCTTACAAACTGTGGCACAAGAGGGCAACTATCGATTACGAGTGATTTTTTTCAAAGGTTCACAACACGTTGTAATCTTTGAAAATCAGTTCGTAGTTTTATTATTTTATATTTGATCATATTATTTTTTTTTTCTTTAAACTTCTTTATCAAATTTCTTATTGAAGATTTAAAAATGAAAAATCGAATTATTTCAAATAATCTTCTTCGCGATAGTTTCTCTTCGTAAAATGAAACTTATCTTTCTACCAGTAGCTTCACGGTAAAAGCAAACTTTGCGAAAGGGTACTGCGTCACCGTGACTCGTTTTTCAGGATAACACACGTTATTAGAATACTTAGAGAGGGAGTTAGAACAAAATATCGCCTCGTCCCAGGAACCTTCTCTACTCTCCTCTACTCTTTTCCAGCTACTCTCAACTAGGATCTCCGTTGTGAAGCTTTGCGAAGAAATTGATATGTAGACGGCGTTTTCCTTTCCTGTGAGAGACTACCGTGAGTGGAAAGCTTTACCACCTAATTTCATGGGGAGATGCCCTTCCGTAAACTTACTAGTAAAGTCGAACTTGGACGGATAATCTCGTAGAAGTTAACGATCTCTGAGAGGGGGGGGGGAGAGATAGAGAGAGAGAAGGAGGAACAGTCTGATTCGATTTAACGGGACTTGCAACTTCATCGGCTTCTCTCTTGCCTCGACTTTCAAGCTGGATATACGAAAGACCGTGAAAAAATATGCAAACAACGTAAAGAGCCAAGCGTCCAGTATAATTCGATGCAATTATCGTTGATGCAATTACGAAAGAAGAAGAAGAAGAAGAAAATGAAGTAGGAAAAAAGAAAATGTCTGGAGAATTTCCTTACTTCTCTACTTTTATTTCCTTGACTTTCTCTCTCGTGAGCAAGGGAATGAATGACATTAAGAACACTAAGAAAAGCGATTATTATAGATAATTATTATGATATCGTTTGAATACCTTTAAGAAGAATAGACAAAGACATCGATGAAGAATCTCGCCGTTCGTTTATCTCCTTCTCCATCGTATATTATTCAACGGGTAGCAGCTTAACGTCGTTGAAGAAGTCGATGGTAATTTATCGGATCGTGGCCCTCTAAACCGATAGATAGACAGTACCGTGGTAAGAGAACGCCTTAGGGGTGAAAATGAGAGCCCAACGCTCGATCATCAAGAGCCATTATGCTCTCGTTAAGCGTGCGATTGACTTTAAAGTTCGTCGACGACGCCGTCGTCGATTGCGGCCGTCGAACGGCTCGTCGAATCAATTTTACGCGTTCGCTTCGCGAAATTGCCAATCGTTCGTTGAAAAAAAGAAATATACAGAGAGACGGAGAGAATATTCGCGAGTATATATATACACACACACACACATATATATATACACATACATATATATTAATTTCTCAAATATTAAACTTGAAAAAGTAAAAATAATAAAAAGAATCCTTTTGGACTCAATATTTCTCATCGCTCAGTTCGTTTTCTGCGATTTACCGTCATCGAGTTACTCGAGATTCTCCGACTCTCTCCTATTTCACGCTAAAACGAAGTCGTTCCGTTTGTCGCGCTAACGTAGAACATGGAAGAAGATCGTGAAAAGGTCCACGGAAGAAACTCTTACTCGTGCTCACTCTCCTTAGAAAACGATTCGAAAAGGCAAGGGAAAAATCGTTTACGTATTTTTATTTTGTAATTCGAAAAGCGATTAATGCTTTTATGAAAAAAATATATATGTATATCGAACGAATCTCCATTTTCCTTTCGATATCAAAGGAATTCTCTCGAAAATCATATCGAGCTAAGAGAAAGTAGTATTTCTTCTCGGATAATATCGTCAAAGTTAGATCTCGATCTCAACAAAGTTATAACAGACTGACGAATTTCGATCGAATTTGTACGAGAACGTACAACATACAAACGCGTAAAATCGAAAACATGAACCATTTGAAGCGACCTGATATCAACATTTGCTACAACTTCATTTCACACGGAAGCTTTGCAACGTATCCTCGCATGTGTAACGCACTCTCATTTTTCGTTTTTCGATCGATCGATAACGTTGTAATAGAATCTCGTAGAGTACTCTCAGCTTCTTCGTGTCTTTAGAAAGATGTTACGATTCTGATTACTGTACGTAGTTGGATCTGTCTGAATAGTCGTAGAGTTTACTACTTTCATTTGACTCGGGATATGTTACATATACCTTTTTCGAATAAAATAAAAGTTATTGAAGCCAGATACAAGAGTTTCCCATGGGAGGAGAGAACAGGTCGATAGACTTTTGATTTGTTTCAAATAAAATAGAAATTGTTGAAAAATAGAACCTAGAGAAGGGAAATACATTTATTAAGAAAATGGCAGATCATCAACAGGCAAGAAGATACAATTTAAATCGATCGAGTAATCGCGTTATCATCCTATTGACCGAGAATTTTCTAAATATTGAACTCTTGCGAAGGTTTTAAAGCAGCTATCGAATTCGTTAAAGGAACAATACAGTAACTTCTTCGAACTCTGCTCGACGATAACGAAAAGGACATCGATGAAGAGGATGTTGCTTTTGTACGTCGGAAATGCAGCTCGTAATTCAAGGAGGTGCCGACGTCTGTCGGTGAGCTGTGCTCGTCGAGTCTCGTGGAAAGGAGAGAGCCGATATCTCTACGGTATAGCCGGAGGGTGAAGGACCGAAAAGAGGAAGAGAAGTTAAAGAAGAAGAAGAAGAAGAAGAAGCGTGGAGTGGAGTTAACCGTTCGAGACGAAAGTCTCGACGAGACTTGCATCAGCCAGCGTGTACGAGACTTGCTCCGGTTCTCTGCAAAGGCGCGTGTAAGTGGTTGAAAATCGAAGAGAGAAAGAGTGAGAAGGGACCCACCACGAGTCCCTCGTGACCGAGCTCTCCTCTTCGTTTCCTCTGTGGTTTTGTCTTGCATGCCACTCTTTCTTCTTGCTCTCTCTCTCTCTCTCTCTCTCTCTCCCTTTCTCTGTTTCTGTCTCTGTCTTCGTCTCTCCACCTCCTACACACAAACGTACACACACACACGCCACGCATATCATTTAAAATCCCATCGAATTTCTCCTTTGCCTTTCTTCTTTTTCTCCGAGCACCGTCTCTCTTTGCTCATCCTTCCTCTTTCTTTCTACTCCTACTCCTGTTCTCTTTATCTCTTCCTTTTAGTCACACTCGAGAGTTTCGGCTGGCCTTGATCCAGTCGCACCAACCTCGACTTTTCAAGGGGCCTGTTAGTGAACGACGGTAGAAAGAAAAAGAAGCAGCATTCTCACCGTCGTAGTCTGCGAGCTTTGAACCACAAAGTGCATCCTTCCATTAGAACGCGTGATACTTCGTGGCCAGCCGGCTGCAAGAGCGAGCAAATAGTACGCGCTCGTGCTTTCAAGACTTGAGATAGACGGCGACATGATACTATTGCCGCTGCTATCTTTCGAAAAAAAAAAAAACGAATTCTATCTTTTACTGAGAAAAATATGATTTTTATTTATATATACATATATGTGTATATATATATATATTATACTTGACGGAAAACGTTCTAAAAGGAATAATATACATTTTCCCTTCTCGTAAGAGGCAATTACCGTGAATAAAGCGATCGAACGATGGAAGGGTCATTACACCGTCTGACGCATCTCGATACTTTCTCTCTCATTGTCAGTCGCTCCTACTCGACCTCAACTTCGCCTCACGTAGACACGCGCTACTAATAGATAATATCTTTAGACTTTGCGTTTGCATTTTTCCCCTGGTCTCTTCGAAATTATCACTTTAGAGATATAGTAAGGAAATTCTTTTTGGAAGGAAAAAATTCTTTCCAAATGAAGGGAAAAATAGAGGCAGACAAAAACATACATCATATACGTATCTAATGTCTTTAGACAACGTGAAAAATAGAAAAATATGGAGACATAATAAATGAGACACGGCGATCGTAAGAACGGAGAGAAGAGAAAAACATTTACGACCGTTAGCTTGTCGACGATGCAGGTGATCGAGAGGAGTCGAGAGACTGTCGGCCGGCTGATGCAAGTCCGTTGCAGTCTCTCGCGATGGAAAGGCACGCGAAAGAATTCAGGGTTGAAAGTGTGTAAGTGTAACGAGTCGTCCTGTCTGGCCGGGGAAGGCCGATTATCCTGCTCTTGCGAAGGAGGAAAGACAAGGTGGAGAGAGGGAGGAGAGAGAGAGAGAGAGAGGGGGAGAGAAAAAAAGAGAGAAGGGATAATTGGGCCGAACGCGAGTATAGGTCGGCTGATGTAAGAATCGACTCTCCATACGCGGCGTTTCCTTCTTCGATCTCTCGGAAGTACAGCAAAAATGATAGATGACGACCGATCTGACTTTCCAAACGCGTTACCTTTCACGAATCGATCTCTCGATCGACTTTTTCCGAGCGGCGTAAATATCCCTTGCTGTCAATAAATTATTTTCCTCTTCGACATTTTTTTTTCTTTTTCTTTTCTTTTTTTTTTTTTTTCTATAGTTAAAACTTTGTAAAAGACATCGTGTGTAATTCGATAGTAACATCGATGTGAAAGACAAATTAACGTAGATATTAATGTAGATATTAGGAGGAAATATCGAAAATAATAGCAGAAGGATTAACGGTCGTGAAGACCAAATTAAAAGAGAGTGGAAAAGAAAATGGCACGTCCACCTTTTGTTTCCTTCTAGTTACGAGAAGCTGGAAATGCGGGCGCTCTCGAAAGCCACGAAGTAGTCATAAATCTAGCGGAAGGGCCGTGGCAACGCTTTTTCGCTTGCGAGGGAAAAGGGAAGGGTGAAGGAGTAGGAAAAAAATAAAATAAAGGAGGAAAAAAAACGTAAAGGAGAAAGAAAAACCCAACGTCTCTAGCGGAAATCGAGTAATTTCTTCGAAAAGCACGAGGAACTAACTCAACGAGGAATGCCATTTTCCTTTTGTTTCATTTTTTTTCCCTTCTTGTTGACTCGGCACAAGTACAAGTAAGTTCTTACTTTGGAATAAATTTGAAAATGGTTTTTTTCCAACGAGCGAAGAAAAATTGTCGCGAGCTGTTCGCTAGTTTGAATACATCGCGATATATTCGATGAAACGCTTGCTATATACGTTAACGATCGAATTCGTTGCAAATAAATACGTCGAATTCCACGTTAGATTTTACGATCCGGCTAGTCGGTAGACACCCACTCGTTTTTTCATTAAATGATTATTACTATCGTTATCGTTATCGTTTACGGTCAGATTTTTTGTCGGTTTTACGTAAAAAATATTTGTGTGTATGAAACGATACGATCCGGCGATCGTATCATTTTATTCCGAGCGAACGAATCACAAGGCAGACAACAAATTCAACAAGCGTGTATCTTTCTATACGGGAAATATCGCGTTATTTCCGCGTTCCGCGGATAAGTCGACGAGAAAAATGTAAAGCAAGTGTGAAGCGCGATTGCGATGTAGAATATCTCTCCCTCTCTCCTTCTCCTCTTTCTTTCTCCCTATGCCCCGTTTTATACATCCGAGCCAAAACATGATATTTCTTCTATAAGAGATAAACGACCGTTGCATTTTCCCATAGGACTTGGATACACAAAGCTGATTTCCATGAAATATACTAGCCTCTCGGCAACGGCTATGAAAATCGTCGTATCTGATGAAAAGAAAGAAAGAAAAATTAAAAGAGGAAAAATATGGAAATGGAATTATCTTTTTACCCGTTAAAATTCCGATAGCTTTCAAGTCGCCAAAATAATAAAATATTTCAAGTTCCGAGGGACCGTATCATATAAGTAAATAATCGAAAAGAAGAAGACAATAGGTTAGCACGTGCGTGTTATACGAGAGATCGATCTAAAGACTTTGCTCGACGGTCCTTCCACTTTTTTAATATTCCGACCACGAAATCGCAGGGAGCAAGTCCTTTATTTTCTCTATGGATAGAGTTGAGTAGAGCAGAGCAGAGCAGAGCAGAGCAAAGAGAGAGACCGACCTTCGAAGCTACCCTTTTTCTTCTACGTCGCGACAACGAACAGAGGGAGTAGAGAAAGGTATTCATCGATCACTTATGGAAGCAAGGTTTTTCGTCTTTTCGACAAGAAAGGCTTCTTTAAAAGAGAAAGGAAGAAGACGCATAGCAGAGAGAGAAAAAGAGAGAAAACAGGAACGCAATATTCCCGAGGAAATAAGCTACTGAACGGAGGGGCAAGAATTTTCTGCGACGACGTGGAAAACTTACCGAGCCGTATCTCAACGAGTAAAACGACGCGCCTAGAGGTAGCAACAGCAACGGTGGCAATTCAGAAATAACGGGAAGAAGACGACGAGACAAGGAGAGTGCAAAAGATCCGGGATACGTAATCCTACGGGAGCTTCTGGGATTTTATTCGACGAAAAAGAGAGAAGCAAAGAGGCATTCTTCTTTCTCATTTTCTTTTTTTTTCCCGATCTGTTGTCGGATAAAAACGTTTCCGTAAGAAAGCCGACGGTGATAATCGCTAGGGAATAATATAAGAGGAAGAGAATAGAGAAAGAAAAACGTCGGCCGTTACGAGTCTCTTAAAAAAAAAAAAAGAAAAAAAAAACGATAGAATGATACTGTCGCATAATAAACAATACGATGCATTTGCGTACGTAAGTGCAAACGAAGAACGAATTACAGAGACTCGGCTTATTCACTTTTCTGGACGTGTTTCAACTCGAATGCCATTTCGCCTTGATATACGATATCGAGGCGAGGTGGTAGAAGGCTCATCCAGAAGCGCGCCCATAAAATATTCCGTATGCGCATGAAATTGATTTTCCGTCTGCATGGAAAATGCGCTTTGCGTGGCTCTCGTGTTGTACGATCGCGGAAGGACAAGAAGAAAGAGAGAAAAAAAAAGAAAAAAGAAAAATATATCGGAGAATTACTTGAAAAGAAAAGAAAAGAAAAAAGAAATAAAAAAAAAAAAAAGAAAAGAAAGGAAATTCGATCACATTCTGGTCCTTCCTAAGTTATTTGGAAAAAAATTCGTTTCCCTCGCCTACGATAAATTTACCAAGTGAACGAAGGCAAATATTTTCCTCGTTTATCTTTTTTTTTTGTTTTTGTTCTTTTAGTTCTTCCTTCATCCAGCTTCAAGCAATTCGTTCGACGAAAGAACGATGAGAAAAACGATCGTTGCACGTCGATCCAATTTCTTTCTCTTCGTCTCCGAAGACCGGAACACACACCGTCGGCGTTCATGCATTTTTCGACTCGACTCAGTAAAAGAAACGTCTCAGCGTTAAATTAAATTCAACGAACGCGGAAGCCACCAAACGATATTCCAATTTTTCTCCTTCGCCATCATCGCGCTATCTCTTTTGTTCCTATTTGTAATACCCCAGAAAGACCGAAAGTCTCTTTTCTCTTCTCTTCTCTCTCATCTTTTTCTCTCTTTTGATGACCTCGTCTCGCCATGTACGTATTAATTTTCTCTGGCGTCGATCATGGACACACGTCGAACGACCGTGATATCGCGAGAAAAATTCGTTCGAACGTTCTCCAACGAGATTATCAGAGAGAGAGAGAGAGGGGGGGGGAGAAAGAGAGAGAGCTCTGCTCCTCTTTAATAATCTTTGTTTTCTTTTTTATATGCTTGTGTACATATTATATCGAAATCATTTTAGCAAATATATGCTAAATCATAAGGCCAAAGATAAAACAAAACGGTTGGTATGAAATCTGGCACATGACGCAAAACCGCGCAATTTTCAAACGAATGACACTATGAACTGAACTTGACACCGAGACTGAACAAAGAAACTATGTCAGCGGACTGCGATATCTGCGTCTTAAGTTTCAACGAGAAAGAAATAAGCTGAGCAAAGATCAGAGAGCTCGACTATTCTGTACACTCGAAACGTAGAAGTTAGTTGCATAATGTTGTTAACGATAATAATCGTATAGATTTCTCACTGTCGAAACACATGCAGTTTCTACAAACATTATTTTCCTTCTTTACATCCTAGTTTAAAAAAAAATCTCTCTTAGATATTACATTCGCGTATTATTTCATTTCTATTTCATTTCAATACCATTTTAATAACAGTTCTCTGCTTAGCCTATATCCAACTATCTATTACATACATTATCCAATCGAAAGTTATTTAATTATACTTGTTCGTTAGTTTCCATATCTTTCTCTACTTTACTTTATTTTACGTCAACGTTGCCATGGATGCATAAGAAGAAATAAATATTTATCCATCTTAAGTCTGTTAGCCTCAAATAGCAATCCGTGGATCATTCGGTCTTTTCCGAGGGCAAACGCAAGCAACGCGCAACGCTTACTACGGAGTAAAAGGAATGGAACTCATTACTCGGCTCTGGGGTATTACCTGACTTTATCGTGAAAAACGGAAAGGGGGAGAGAGAGAGAGACAGAGAGAGAGAGAGAGAGAGAGAGAGAGAGAGAGAAAGAGAGAGAACCAGAGAAGGGATAAAATGTTCGAAAATGGTGCATCGAAAGCTAGTGGTTGCAAAGAGATAGAAAGAGCTCGAGAGGTGGCTGCTTTCAAAAGGACTCGGGAAGCTCTTCTCTAAAGAAATAGGGAAAGAGGAGAGAGAGAGAGAGAGGGAAAGAAAATAGTACATAGATATAAATTTCACGGCATTCGAAGAGTCTGCTTCCAGACGCTTTATTTCAAGCAAACCACGCCTCGACGATTTGAAATAAAAGGTTAACGATACCGAAGAAGCTCCACGATCGCGTCGGTAAATCCATCTTTTCCGGCATTTGTGAGAAGAAAAAGAGGGAGAGAGAGAGAAAGAGAGAGAGAGAGAGAGAGAGAGAGAGAGAGAGAGAGAGAAGAGGTGGAGGTCAAGAAAAGCTAGAGAAGAAATAGAAAAAAAGCTTTCCTTTCGAATCTCGAGACACATGTAGAAGATGAGGAATTCGAGTATATCCGTCAGTTCGGTAGATTTAAAACCTTTTTTATGAGCTCGCCGTTCATAGAGACTACTTTCGTAATAGTATACGATTGAGAGAGATAAGAAGGGAATGACCTTTCGTTCTCATAAAGAAATTTTTTCGAAATTTTTTACGCAAATACGTATTCACATTTTCTTTTAACTTTCATTTGCGAATGATAACATTTTTAGGAGGAAGAAAATAATATTTCTATCTCTTCTATGCTAAAATTAAACCCTTTGATGTTGCACGAACAAAATTTCATAATTTCAATTAAATGAAATCTCGAAATAAAATAAAGAAAGAGATAGAAAGAGAGAGAGAGAGAGAGAGAGAGAGAGAGAGAGAGAGAGAGAGAGAGAGAGAGAGATTTAATCGATAACGATTTAAGTGGCTGACGTTATTCTACCTACGGATGGATAGATATATGCGGATAAAGGGGAAAGGATAACGCCATTTCTGCGTGGAATTATGTAAAACTATGCGTTGGGACGAAAATTACAGGCTTTAAAGAATTGCATGCTGAAATGGTCGGCGCCGAATAATCGGTGAAATCACGTAGAGAAATTATTCCTCTGAGCATATCGAGCGAAAAGAAATTATACGCAGCAGAGAGAATCGATAAAGGTGTAATTAAGTAAAAAGGATTAGCTAGTAAATAACAAGAATGAAAAAGAAATTCTATTGGTTAAGAATGCGAGTTGGAACGCATGTAAAATTGAGAATGACTGGACGATATGTCGTTGTACATAAAAATGTCTATAGATATAGGTATTTTCGTATGTATATATAAATGCTTTTACATATTTATATAAGTGCCTACGCTCGTGAACATTCTCGAGCACTATTGTTTACAAAGTACTAGCATGGGACGATTTCAAACAAAGAGCTGTGATCGATCGTACGCGTTTCAAAGCAAAAGAGAGAATAAATTCGGAAACGAGACGCTTCGTTTGTACGTGTGTGTGTGTGTGTAGTAGCAGTAGCAGTAATAGTAGTAGTAGCAGCAGCACATATTTCTTTTTATTTTATTTTTTTTTTCTAAAAAATGCTAGTTTGTTAAAAAAATTTGCTATTCATTCGAGACGTTCTCTCTTTAGAGAAATTATCAAAGATTATCACCTCGGGACATGTTCGACGCTCGAAAATACTACGAAGAAACGAGTTGCGGTGAAATGCTGATTCGTACTCGAGGGAACTCTATCGGTTGAGTAACTCGAAATCGCGTTAAAAAGAACACGAGATAATGCAATCAAAAATCGTCGACGAAGCTTTTCTCTTTAAAAACTTTAACGAGAATGATATTCAATTACGTATAAACTATTTATTACAGAATGAACCAAACGAAGCGTTACAAAGTGTTCTCATCGATTATTTTTTGTTGAAATTAAACAAGACTAATTACAAGTAAATTTAGGAAACTTGTTAACGCTTTACTTGGACCACCTTACGCATATACATAATACATAAAATATAATATAAAGAAGATGACATTTTCTTGTTGTTTGTTGGTTATCGACTTACTTTTATGCCTGGAGAATCTCCGAAGTTTCTTGAAGAAAGGCATTTCTATCGGCAAGATGAGAGAGAGAGAGAGAGAGAGACAGAAAGGAGAAAACGGAGAAAAAAAGAGAGACCGAGAGAGGGCGTTCCAAAAAAGCGTACGAACTGTTTTTTTTTACACGATCGATCATCTGTTCTGTCAAACAAAGATAAAACAACTTTGAAAATCGTTTGCTCGCGATAACCGTGCAATCGCAAATAAAGATGCGAGGAAACGCGTCCTCGTCCGAGAACGAGCGAGACCGAAGTGTCGACTTCTTCTCCTTTCGCGTACTCGTACTTTACTCTCAACTTATGTATGTATGCTTGCGCGTGTATGCGTGGACGTGCGTAGCTCTTATTCGACAGAGTTTACTACTCCGTAAGCGTTACACTACGTTTCCATTTACTATCACCGTCACCACCACCACCAGCATCACTACCGCCACTGCCACCACCACCACCACCACCATTCTACGACTAGACGACGCCTTTATTCAACATCTATTCAGAGCTCGTAACACTGCGTACGCACTTGGAGTTGTTGTCCCTCACCATTCGCTTACTGACACTGATTGTAAACGGAGGATCAATGTGATGTACGGGATACCATTGATCAATGAGAATCAAACGTGAGGTAACTATCGTATTTCAGATCAAAGAAAGATTTGTGCTATGAGACTTTTCAATTTTTTTTTTATATAATTGCTATTTTCGCATATTAGTAATGTTCATGTCCATCAAATTCATAGCCGCATTTGTTATCTTCGAATTGATAAGACCACAAATAATTTGGTTTTTATCTCTTTTCTTTTCCTTTTTCTTTCTTTCTTTTTTTTTTCTTTATTTCCTTTTTTCAGAAGATTGTGGACTAATAATAATGTGACTTGGAGTTATTTCTTATCTTTGTAATTCGTTGTAAGAGTCGAGATAAAACGGTCGTTCTTGCGAACTTCGCAAAAAAGGTTCGTGAAAAAGAGATAGCCTTGTAGAAATAAGGCCTACTAAATATCTTCTTTATTTATTCGTGAAGCTTCTTTTTATTAAGGAATATTAAAGAAAAATAAGGGAGAGATACGAATTTGCTCGTGAAGTCTCAGAGAGTAATGTAAATTAAGCTGTAAATGTAAAAAAAAAAAGATTTTGACGATTTTCTAGCTAGCAGCGAAACGAGATGATACGAGATGATACGAGATGATTCAAAAAGTTGGAAAGGAAATAGGGAAAAGATTGAAGAGAACCAATGAAAGGAATCCTCTAACGGGGGATGGGTATAATTGGCGGGAAAACTTAATTAAGTCGTCGAGCGGAAGTTGGTAGAGCGAGTTGGAGCTGGCACCTTCAAACGAAGAAGACGTCTACGACGATAGAGCTTCTCATAAAGGAGCTCACTTAAGAACGGTGAACCATAGCAACAATGATCTTCGAAGAAAATTTACATAAATTTATTTTCTCGTTGAATTCGATCTCGTACAAAGTGCAACGTTCACTCCTTTACCCGTTCGTCGCCTATTTCCTGCCCGTTTCTGCACGTTAATGAACGATATGAATAAAACACGATATACATACATATTAAATATCAAATACTAGCCATCAGTTGGTTCGTTCTCTCTGTTTTTTTTTTTTTTTTCTTTTCTTTTTTACAGTTTCTTTACTCGAAAGATACGTTCACTCGTCGTCGGTTCTCTCTCGAAATAGTAAATAGTAGATAGTAGTCGGCATAATATAATATACGCTTCTGAGCACTAGCGGCAGCTTCTATTTAGAACAATCTATTTCCATTATAGTATTAAATTCTCGTCGTATAATCGTGCCAAGTATCCACTCTGCTTCCGAATGAAATTAGTCAAGCGCGTTATTATACTAGGTTCAAAGTTCCTTCAACACGTGGGTCATGAACTTTGAACTTTATAAGACTTCCGGAAGAATGTAAAATTCGAGCATCGCAATGATATAAGAAAAAAGAAGACGATTCAAGGAAGAGCGGATAAGAAACGATTAACATTAATTAATAAAAAAAACGAGACATTCGATGTATATAATGGAATCGATGCTACGAATCTACTCTCGCTTCTTTTTCTTATATCCATAGATAAACGTGATTTAATTACTCCGCAGTAAAGTAACGCTCTTGCCAAACTTCCCTTACGATTCCCAATTAAAATTCGTGGCCTTCCTCGACGAGACGCAAGAATATCATCAACCGTGAAGAGAGAAAGATAAAGAGAGAAGCTTAAGCCGCTTTTGGTTAAACCAACTATTATATCGTGACCAAAGAGAAAGCCAGCGTCGAGAAACCTAGCCGTTGGCCCGGTTACCTTCGTCCTTATGGATTTCATTAAAACTCAAGCTGAGAAAATTTGAATATTACTTAACGAAAAACCAAACTCGCGAGAGCTTATTGCACGAAATATATAGGTCGCGATATATACTTCGATATTTTCGTCATGGTCGCAAGACCGTTCCTATTAAAAAACAAACAAGAATGAATGATCGCCAAATTAGTATACCGACGATCTTTGACCGACGATTATCGAATCAGTTTTTCTTTGTACTCCGACGTGTAAACATCGAAGCTCTCTCTCTCTCTTTCTAAACGTGACTACTTCGAAATTAATACTTTCGGTAATTTTATATTTATTTAAACAGTACGACTAAACTAATATTTAACTAATAGTACATTCGCTTAAACGTTACAAAGCACGGAACATGCGTTAAATATGAAATAGTTTTTGTGAAGCTCTCTGAAGATGTCTTAACGAAGACTTAAAAGAAGTATATTTCTATATCATTTCTTCGATAATTTATACATTTGCGTAAGTATTTGCGAGTAGATTCAATCTTGGGTCCCGATGTAATTGTCGCTAAGGTACGGTCGTGCTCAAGTGGTGATCGAAGCTTGCGATGTTGGGACGGTCGAATTATGCGTAAATCGGTTCCCGAATATGCGATTACGCTCAGGACTGCAATTTTAGCGTTTGAGATTTGAATTCTCGTGGAGCGATGATTACGTTGTTTTAATTTTTTAATAATAATAGTAGTAGTAGTAGTAATATAAAAAGTAAATCACTGTGGATCTCCAGATATAGTAACTTCCGCATGGTGAGATCTTATAAGATACAAGTACTACCAAGCGAATAGCCACATATTTTCAAACGTTTCCAAAATCTTTTCTTTCCACTTTTAATTAAAAATAAATTGTTTTAATGAAATAAAGATAACACGAGGATACATAAGAGAATTGCGTATAAAAATGTTATGTTTATGAGCTAATTAACTTAAGTTAATTTCAAAATTAGATATTAAACATTTTTTTCTTTATCGTGATGGAGAACGTTTTTTCGATCATAAAAAGGATCGAGTAATCCTCTGAATCGTCGCAAGATGGCCGTAAAATCCGCATGAAATTGGATCACAGAAGTTGGGAAAGGGCTCTCTTCGAGACAGGAACTTTAATATCCGAAGATAGCGAAGGATATGTATGTACCTCTGATGCTTTTCTTAAAGTTCGATAAACGCCTACGATACTAATATTTCCTGTCGTCGATCTCGAACCCACAAAATGCTTCTGGCAATGCCTATGACAGCCTTTCGAAAACTTTGAAAAGTTCCTTTTACAAGGTGAAGACATTTTTCCACAAGCGTGCTCAACGCGACCTTTCCTATCGTTTCTCATATTTTTCATGAAAAATAAATGGAAAAAGAAGAAAATCTGCGTACCGTCTTATTTATGTACCTACAAAATACATACATTAGATATTATGTATACCTAGGATAGAAAATAATATAACGTAGAAGCGAACCAGGAGCGATTATAAAGCGCGGTTAACCGTTATCTAATTGATAGGTATGGTCCATTGATTCCATGTTACAAAGAGGGTGACGCTTAGAAAATTGCATATTAGAATTATGATATAGAAGCAGAAAGGATTGATTTGCGATCTTCTGTATATACTTCCTTTTTCCGTGCGACGTAAAGAAATGATTAAAGAAGAGAAAAAGAAACACAAGAGTGAGAGAGAGAGAGAGAGAGAGAGAGAGAGAGAGAGAGAGAGACAGTGGATCTAACGCAAATTTGAAAAAAAGAAGAAAGATTGAAATAGGAGAATGTAAGTTATCGATCGAAAGTAATTCCATGCCCACGGATCATTCTCTATTCCGTTGTATTCATGAATAAATGTCGCCAATGACGACGACGACGACGACGACGACGACGACGACGACGACGACGCCGTTACCAATTCGTAATCGCATTTTAAAATGCGAAAATGAGCTCGACCCCGTTTTTGCTGTGGTTCACACGCTGATTACATTTGCCCAATAGACAGAGTATAGTACGTACGCGTGTGTGTCTACGTATATACGTACATACGAATTTAATCAACGAATTTGTTCAACGAATAGTTTTTTCGTTACGCCTTCCCACGCGATATATATATATATATATATATTTATATATGTATTTACGTATATAAAACGTAGCTATTTGCCGTTTGACCAGAATTTACATTGTAAATTCTACGACATCAACTGACCCACGTAAATTTTGTCAGCGCACGAAACTCGCCATGCGATCGATCTTTTAGCGACGAGCGCTGAATAATGCAAAAAGTGAATAAGAAGAGGGAGACTGGTGTTAGTTGTGAATCGTGCGTTCAATTTTATTTAACCGCAACGTCATTTATTTTATGTATCGCTTTTACTCGATATCTATCTCCTGTATTTTACGTAACGCAATCCCCCTTTTACTCTTTCTCTCTACGTACATACATACATACATACATACATATATATATACATACATATATACATACATACATACATATATACATCTTTTTTGCTCCCCTTTACCGATTTCAAAGAGGAACGTGTCTCATTTATTCGTTCGATCTCTTTTTGCCAGCAGTAGTCCCTGCATCGATCAACCGGTCTCTCCCTCTCTTTCTCTCTCTTTCACTTTCAACGTGACTGCTTCGTAATCATTCGGGTTCTACTAATTAACATTCCGTGCCCGACTAATTCCGTCTGCACATCCAACTTGTTCCTGACCATAGCAATGGCGACTTTGAAAGCGTTAAACGTTCACGTAGTTAATTACAAATTAACGCTGTTCGTAAGAACCGCGACAGTCCAGCTTTATTAGTTTTACATGAATTCTCTCTCTCTCTCTCTCTTTCTCTCTCTCTCTCTCTCTCTCTCTCTCTCTCTCTCTCTCTCTCTCTCTCTCTCTCTTTCTCTCGGTCTCTTACAAACATATTAAGATTCCTTCGAATTTTCAAGATATCGTTCATGTCACAATAGCGTCAAAAAGAGATTAGCTACGTTACACGGTTCATTAGTCGCAATTGAATTACATTCGATCGTTGCATAAAGAAAGACGTAAATTTTCATCTATAGAAATGACCGAACGGATACGTTTGAGAAAGAAATTATACGAAGGTGAAAGAAAAACGAGAAAGAAAACTACGAACGAATTGTTCGCGATAGAACTTCGATACCTCGAACGGATGCTCCACCTTTCTTTTGCCTAATGAAGGAAATGAAGGGTGAAGAAGAAGAAAATAGAATACTCCAAAAAGAAAGAAAGAGGAAGCTTTTACGTAGAGTCTAACGCGTGCAAATAAAAGCTTTCTCGCACGACGAAAGCAGTAATGAAATCCTCTCCACCACGAGGGTGTCGATATTGCGGTCGAACAATTTATCGATCGATCGACTCACACCGATATTATTTCCATGTAAATTAAATCTAGAATGGACGAACGAAGTGCACGCGATAGAATAGTTTTGTGGTTAGCGAATATTTTCGATACGAGACCCTATTGGTAACACTATATCGTCCTCGACGTTGAAAGTAAATCGGTTTATCGATCGTATCTCGACGATCGAGAGAAGACAATTTTTGTTTTAATTTCTTCATTCTTTCAATTCCTTCTTTCTTATTAGTTTCTTTTCTTTTTTTTTTTTCTTTTCAAATTCTCCTTTACTTTAGTGTCAACAAATCCAAAATGGAATTTCCACGGTGCTATCGCGTAATTGAACTCTGTCGCGTCCGCAAACGTACCGGAACGTGTCACCGTCCCCATAAATCACAGCGTAATCGACGTTTTAACCGCAAATACGGATAGCACGAAGCGCATCGAAGTGCTACGTTCAGTGAATAATTTCACCTATCGTATGCTCTCAGTTTACGAACTTCCAATCTCTGATCTCGTGACTTTTTCGTTCCATCTTTCTTTCTTTCTTTTCTAAGCTATCGAACGAAAATCATCGATAGAAAATATAATCTAATAAATTCCAAATTAACGATGGATTAACTCGTTATCCAAATATTTTTGATTTCTTCAACTAGCGATAATTTCAATGTACATAACATCGTAACGATGCTGGGTAATATCGACGATCTCTGTCGAAAAATATTTCAATACCTGTGTATTCGAGATAAAGGTGTTTTCGGCCGAGTTAAAATTACGAACGCATTGTGCTTTCAAAATCACGAATAACGAGTAACATAATACGCACAGTCTGGCACAATGGCATGGCTGTTCGTCGTTGATACGAATGAATCGAGAGTCGGGTATAATGCAATTTCCTGAAACAGCGACCGTACCAAACGTGCGAAAGAGGAAGAAACAAAGAGAGAGAGAGAGAGAGAGAGAGAGGCAGGGAGAGGGAGAGGAGAGACTGGAGGGAATCCGGGTAATATTCAGTTCATTACAAATCCGTACGATTTCGGGCCAAGTTTGTAAAGGGGTGCACAGCTGCACATTTTCCTTGCATTGTGCAGCCATCGGCTTGGTCGATGGTTTCCTCTCGTTTTTTGCCTCCCTTCTTTGCCTAGTTTCCTATTCGTTGCAATACATGAACGTAGCTATCGTTGAAATGAAATTGCAACGGGGCACTTTGAAATCAGATATGTACTTATATGTACCAA
The DNA here is from genome assembly GCF_014466175.1 of Vespula pensylvanica. Lineage (NCBI taxonomy): Eukaryota > Metazoa > Arthropoda > Insecta > Hymenoptera > Vespidae > Vespula > Vespula pensylvanica. Next base: position 4,934,622 of record NC_057696.1, read on the forward strand.
ATACATAGATTTAGATTTTTTAACTTGAAAATATGTTCGATACAAATTTGTTTATTGAAATATATCGTATTTTTTAGATACATCATTCGTTGCTAAAAACAAAAAGTGATAGGTTATTTTAATTAGAAAAATAATACTTGCGATTTAAATTTGTTCTCAATGGTCCTTTGAAATACTTACTGGGAATGTCTTGAAATTATTTGATTGACAAGTTCATTGATCAAACTACGAGTTAACGATCAATTATCGGACATTCAACACCATCTAGCACCGAAATTCTTAACCAATGTTGGAACCGCTCCAGGTAATAGACTACTTTCTCTATGTTACCAACACGTACTATTTATGATGCGTAATAAGCTGATGTATTTGGCATTTTGTACATTTATGTTTAACATACGACTATTTTGATACAAAAATTTTATCTTAAATATTTAATAAATAACTATATATAATTAACAATGAAATTGCATTTTGTTAATATTGCTTATGTAAAGTACATACAAACTCTACGAGTTTATAGCTCAAACGAAGAAGACATTATAAATAGATATACTACACGTTATTGATGTATCTGACATAAAATTACAATCTTCTATAATTATCACGTTGTTGCGACTGAGATCCTGCTGTTAAAGTCGAATAAATAAATGGTAAAATCGAAGCTAAAGCTAAGCAAAGGCCGATTACCGGCCGATACCACACCCATGCAAAACCAATTACTAATAAACTAATGGACATGGAAACAGACATTGTTAATGACTCAATTGCTATTATTCCACATAAGAATGTTGAATTAAGTATCAGGGTTTTCAATATATTTGCCAAACAAGTTGCTGCCAAAAATAGGACTAACCATCCTAGTCCTCTGAAAATAGTTATGCATTTTTTTTTTTTAATGTTTCTTAATAAATAATTTCATAAAGATGATTAAACATGACACGCGTATAAGATATGTAAATATTAAAAGAGAATAATAATTGTAAAAGATTACCTGATACTCCAAGTTCTCCAGTAATTGTGCATGTGTTCCAAGTGGAACATTTGATCTACTGTCATTTTGTGTTTCCTTTGAAGTAAAATATCTTCCCCGTGCGATGTGATATAAGGGACAATAACTCCTTTCTCCATCATGCCAACGATAGAATAAATATCACCTTGTTTACCTGCGTACGAGAATTGTATTCTAATGTCTCCCACCTATGAAAAAGGAAAAAAAATACGATAGACGTATAAATATTGTATAGATATAAAAATGCGATATCAAGGAGATACCTGGGGATTCCACAAGTCTGTGCTATGATAATACAACCCAGAATGCATTTTGATATCTTTACGTTCCGGTCTTTCGTCGCTAGTAATCTCGACAAATTCATTAAATTTCTTCTTTAATTCTAATCCAAGAATAAAGGCTCCAATTTTAACTTCATTAGCAATCTGTATTTGACTTTTGATTGGTATTTCTTTTGGATTATGGTGTCCAGTTCTTATATAAAAATGATCAGAATCTATAAGCTTATCCTTCCATTCTGTCGTATAATAATAATGTTTCTCTTCTTCCGTTACTCCGCCAAAACTAAAATAATATTTCATTTATATAAAGAGTATTCAACAAGTTATATTTAACATCTCATCAAATACAATACCTTCTTTCTTCTTCGATCTCGACCCATTGATACATCTGTACTCTTCTTTTTAATTTAACGCTTAACATAATGATGCCATGATCAGGTTCAGTCAGTGGTTCTGATATTGATAATGATCCTGAAATATGTATTAAACGACCTTCAAACTCTGGTAATAACTTAAATGGATTTGAAAGTACTGCTACATTCTGTAAAGCTTCGTCCAAAGAGTACGCTACTTTCACTGCCTTTCCCTGGAAACGATGAAAGTTTATTCGCTGTATAAAAAACCTTACAGAAAACATAACGTATAAATTACATACTTCGTTCCAAAACAACAGGCACATCCCAGTTGCAAACAAAATAGATCCAATGATGGCAGTTAACCATGATTCTCTAAATTGTTCTAAAACTGACATTGGGACATTCATAGGTGAAGGTTGTCTTCCATTAATTCGATTTTGATGTATTGGTTCAACATTAGCTCTTTGCTGTTGTCCATTTTGCTACAACATATTTAGATATTAACATTAATTTTTCAGTAAAAAGTATAACCGATTACTTATAACAGAAATACGATTCGAAAAATATACATAGCACTATTATACGTATATATACATATGAATGACTAAACAATAATAATGTCTTAATAGATTTTTTTTTAATATTTACATTTACACGATACATCCCCAAAATTCATAAAACATGATAAACATTCAATACAATTTTCCTTAATATCCTCCGTTTTAAAGGATATTAAGGTCAAAAATTGTATATAATATCACTGTAAGATATATATATGCCTATATATACATGTGTGTGTGTGTGTGGGTGGGTGGGTGGGTGTGTGTATGGGTGTGGATGTGTGTATATATATATATGAGATCGAATGTGATATGTTAAAAATTTTTGAATCTTATCCTATCAAGTTCTCGTGTATTACCCAATAGCGTCCAATCATATGTTTGAATCTCAGGGAAAAGCAAATTTTCCTATTGGTTGCCATTATATAATCATTAAACGATTCATAATGTAAAAAATTATTAAACATTTTTTATTCGTTCTTTTTATTCTCAAACAAATGTATCTCTTGTAAAATCTTGCAAAAATTATGTAACATTTGCAAAAAAACGTGCAACATGAAAAAATAGTAGCACGAATTAAGAAATCGTGTAATATGCTAAAGATACGCCAGATGGTGTAAAAGGCAATAATAGATACGAGTTTACTTTATTGTATACTACGTATAATCACAGGACAAAACAAAGTTATGTTATCGTTTATCAGTCCTAAGCGGATCAGACCTCATTCTGCATGAGGTACGTGTGGTTGTAGTTTGATTTGGTCGATTCTTAGTCCGTAAGTTCGTAAGTTTGTGCGTTTTAAATTTAAGTTGACATACGAGTATGATATCAAATAAAATATTTTTACGAAAGATAATCAAATTTTTAACGAAACAACTCTGTTATTATATATTTTAAACGTATAATATCATTGGTTATGTCAAAAATATATTTCGAAAACACACAACATCAACAGTGTTCATTAACATGCAAATAGAAATGTTTTATATTCAATCAGCAAATGATAACTTATAACTTTATCGTTAATGTTTTATATTGAATATTTAATATATAATCATTCATATTAAATCGTTTTTTCGTTAAGTTCATCAAGCATTATCTGTGTTGACCTTTTTATTTAGAGGTTTTGTGATAATCTATGAGTTCTTCTTTAGTTTAAAATTCGTCTAATAATTTTTGTACGGTTCTTAAAACTTGTCTTGTAAAAAATAATACATTAATATTTTATTCCTAGTTAAATCTACCAAAATTTCTCTTCCACTATGTTTCATTATATTATTGATATAAATATTTGATTGTTTTAAATCATATATTTATATACATCAATATATAACGCATATTTCTAGGTCCAAAATAAATAAAGTACTTCATATTGCACTTTCTAACAAGTACAAGAAATAAAATATATTTTTTTACAATGAAGTGGTTAAAAATATCTCTTATCCTATGTATGTTTGGACTGTTAAAAGACTTCAGACCATCCGAGTCATTTGTAACTGATTATTTGACAGGACCATGGAAGAATTTTACGCATACACAAGTTTGTGAGACCTTTCAAATCTGTTAGTTAATAATTGCTCTTAAATATTTTATTTTAATTATATGTATATTAACTTTCAGGTCAATCAAGAAATTTATCCAGTTAGTACATACAGTTATTTTTTAACTCTAGTAATTATATTTTTGATAACAGACTTTGTAAGATATAAGCCTATTATTATATTGTGTTCACTCTCTGGAATGATCACATTTCTTGTACTGATACTTGCAAAAACTGTACCAGTAGTTCAGATCACTGAATTCTTTTATGGCCTGTTTCTTTCTTCCGAAGTGGCATATTATACATATATTTATGCAAAAGTTGATAAGAAACACTATCAAGAAGTGACAGGTCATACGAAAGCTGCTTCCCTTGTTGGACGATGTATGGCTGGAATTATAGCCCAATTGACAGCTTCTTTTCATATTTTAGATTTCCATGAATTGAATTATCTTACCACCGCAGGTATCTTTTGCAAATAACAAGTCAAATATGTTATAAAGAATTTTATCAGTAATCTAGAAATTGATATCATTAGATATATTTTTTAATTACACCAATGTATCTTAATAACGTTGATACGATAAGATTATTTATAAACAAAATTAATTTTCTCTATGACAAATAAATCGATCAAAGTATTATTGATCGGCGAAAAAGATATTTTCTGTTTCAGCGTTTGCCCTCGCCACGGTATGGACATTTTTTTTACCATCCGTCGGTCAATCGATTTATTTTCATTCATCTATTAACGATCAAAATGTTATACCCGCACCAGCGGATACCGCGAAATCATTGGAAAATGATAATTGCTATGAACTCGATCGTCAGAAACAATCGGAATATAATCCTGCGAAGGGAAATGTTTTCTCAACCTCTTCTAAGTTGAAACGTGCATACGCGTTATTATGGCAACATTTTTTAAACGCTTATACACATGGTCACATTGTAAAATGGTCCATGTGGTGGGCATTTTCAACTTGTGGCTATTTGCAAATAACTAATTATGCCCAGCTTTTATGGCAAACGGCTGTTGAATCTTACGATGAAATCTATAACGGAGCGGTAGATGCTTGTTATGCAATAATAGGTAAATAGATTAAAAATTTTGCAAGATCTATTAGAGACTAAATAAATAGAATGATACGCGATATAAGCAATATGTTATTGTATGATCTAAAGAATTTATGAAACACTAACATTTCTAATTAGGTGCTTCCACCGTTTTTATCATTTCGAAAGTACCGCTGAACTGGCCAGTAATAGGAGATATCATATTAACATTATTTTCACTTATGGAGGGTGGCTTAATTATATTGTGTTCCTATAATTATAATATTTGGGTACTATATGGTGCTTACATAATATTTGGAGTGATTTATCACACCATGGTCACTGTTGCAAGGTAATTCTTATTTAAATAGAATTTTTCATTTAATTCATGCTTTGTATCTTATTATTTTATAGTTTCGAAGTTGCGAAATATATATCTGAAGATAGTTATGGTTTAATATTTGGGACAAATATCTTTTTAGCATTATTGTTCCAAAGTTTGTTAACGTTAATAGTTATTAATGGAAATCTTGGAAATACTATCAGATCCCAGGTAAAAGGATATACATACGTACACACATATATATATATATATATATATATATATATATATGTATGTATGAATGAAAATCTAAGAGATTAATCTGCTTTCATACCGAATATTACAATTTTATCGTGCGATAATTAATTTTTTGTTTTAGTTTTTCATTTATGGCTGCTATTACATAGTTTTGGCTGTGATATTTTTAATAATTGCTATATTTGCGATTGTAAAACGTTATAAAAGCGGCGATAAATTTGAAATATGGTCAAGAAATAAGAACATTGGAAAGTCAATAGATAACATCGAAAAGAACGAATCGTTTAGTACAAATTCGACAGTATCTAAAAATGATATCTTAACTCCTCATTCGGAATAAGTATTGCGGAAATTAATAATTATAAAAAAATGTATAATAATTTCCTTCTTATATTATCCTTGTACGTATTCTTCTACGTATTCAACAGACAATTTATTAAGAATGAACTATCTATTAAATTTAGTCAGAAAAACTTTGTTATATCAACGTATAATAATAGAATAATAGAGTTATCAAATTTTTTATAGCTTTTACTATTAAAAAAAAAAAAAAAAAAAAAAAAAAAATAATAATATTTTAACTTTAGTCTTAAAACTTACGCACATGTAGTATGGAATACTAAAAGAACAGTATTCGTATTTGTAAGGTAGTAAAAATATATAATATAAATATTACGTAGCGAATCATCCTAGATGGAAATGAACATTTATAAAGAAATTGACATTTATGTCAGAAAAAGATATTACTTTTTAACAGATTGTGTTATTAACAAATGTTTATTTTAGACAAAAACTCATTTCATTATTCTGGAGACGCGAAAAAGATAAAAATTAATCATACATTTTAAAATAATTTGACGGTATTATTTATTGCGGCAAATACCCAAACGTCAATGTATTAATCTTTTGCGGTTGTTATATATGTAAATAAAAGTAAGAAGAAAAAAGATAATATCGTCGATATAATATCCTCATTGCTTAACTCCTAATTATTTTATGAGCAATGTTTCTTTGAAGTAAAATTATGTATGCTTGTACGATCAAATTGAAAAAGAAGACAAACAAATGAACACGTCTAAATTTCTTTATATATACTTTGTAATATATATATATAAAATAAAGTAAATATATCAAGTCTCACGCGAGCAGTCATCGGTATCAACGAGATAATATTTTTTTGCACTTGAACGCATCACAAAACAAAGGTGATATGTTTTATTGGAAAACGCATTATCGACAGAAACGTAGTCTTAATCATCGAATCTTGTGGGATTTTCCTTCGGATCGCGCTGCAATTATATAGAGTCAATTAAAATACATAGATGATCAGAAACGTGCGTATAAACGTCTTCGATGAAAACCGAGGGGAGGTCAAAGCGACGAGATAGTAAGTACGATTTGTTTATGAGGCATCGAGCATATAAAACAACTAACGACGTTGCCTGATGCCGCAGTTTGTAATACTACGCGAGTGCAAACATATTACATTTTTACTTCTCATCCGGCATTATAATTAGTATCTTTGGAAAAAGGCAGCTTATATATAAAAAAAAAAAAAAAAAAAATTTATCCGTAAAGCAAGAGAGAAATTATGGTGCAATTTCGGGTAAGACAATCATTTCTTAACATCGATAAGAATATGATAATTGTATTGTGTCGACGATCTTCTTTACATTCAAATGAATATAATACATAAATATATATTTATACGCGTATTGTCTCGTGCGTTATTAAATAATGGTCACGGATGAAATTCATCGAGCATCAATTTTTGATAGGCTATAATTATCGAATCGATAATGAAAATCAATCATGTTCTTTAATCGAACTCATTGATTTCATCGCATCGTCGTTCAAACGGAATAACTCGCGTCAAAACTTCGTCGTCGATATAATTTCACGCTTCACAATTATTACGCGAGTTGGACATTGAAAGATCGTATTGTTGCCATCTATTCTTATGTAACACCGAAACAACGCATATCGAGAAATAGAATAAAAATGAAAACGTTTCTGTGGATCAGCTATATTCTACATGAAATGCAACTGAGAATATATAAAAGATAGTTCTATCGTTTCGATATAAGAAAATTTATTGATCGTAAATTAGAAGATAATGATGAAAATGGAAAGTCCCGGCTCGGCATTGTTCGACAAACAAAACGATCCCACCGATGATATAATCGATGATAAATCCTAATTCCTCGTTGGTTTAATTCGATCGAAAAGAGATTCGATTTTTAAACAATGCATCGAAAAAGAAAATATAACGTCATTCCCGATAGGACGTCTATCTCTACGTACGAAAAAATGAACAATTCGAATCAGATTTATCACTGCCGAGATCATTTTTATTGTTTCGAATTTAATCTTCCGAAGATCCGAGCCAACGTTTATCTCTCGAGACTTTGTTCGAGAGTTCATTCGCAAGAAAATGAAACGCTTTAAAAGGGTCGCCGAGTTTCGCGCTTTCTCCGCTTAAGGCCAGTCTCTTAAAAGTGAATGCTTCTCGATAGAAAGGAAGAAGAACGACGAGTCTGGCAAAAAGAAGATATGTATATTTATATGTACGAAGAAAAAGTAAATCGATACAGAAGATAATCAAACGTCGAAGGTCACAACAATCGTACGTTGTACACGAGTTGCTCTTTCGTTCGAATGAAGAGATTAATACGTCTATATTGGTCGTTATCTGCAAGCCGATAACAAAGAACAAACGAATAAATCGATCGATTTTTCGCGCGAAAAAAGTCGATACAAATACCGCTCGTTCCAAAGGAAGAATTTCCTAACGAGAAAACGATTACGATGCCGGGCATTTCCAACGTTCAGGAAGTAGTCGTAAATACGCGAAGATCGTAGTAGGTTGAAGAAAAGAAGTGGGATATAAAAAGAGAGAAAGACGAGTCGTTCGAATGGTTATAGTCGATGGAAGTATGACGAACGTCGACGCTTCGACTTCTTGGTGGGGTTTATAGAAAACTACCATCTCTCCTCCGTGTGCCTGAATCGTCGTTGTACTCTCAGTTCCGTTTAAAACAGAAGAGAGAACGGTACGTTACGTTTTTTCGCCGTTTCTACAATAAAACCTTCTAATAATTTTTCTTCGCGTGATAACTTATCAAAGAAGCAAAACGAGCAATGTCCTTCGAATCGGTAAGTCGAGCTTGAAATCGAATTTCGTGCAAATTCTCTCCTACATCGTATACTTGATTCTTTTTTCTTTTTTTTTTTTTTTTTTTAATATGCAAACCAAGTTTCCATCATTAAACAATATTAAATGCATGAAGGAGTTGCAGCTAACCTCACAAAGTTTTCATGTTTATAAACACGAACGCGCCACTCGATTTACATCGTTATCAAATATTTTAATGAATTCACGAACACGTGGTTCACTTTTAAAAACGAGCGACTAGAATGATTCATCAAACGACCGTAATCACTTTTGAAGCTTCGAAGATATCGGGCATATATTCGATATAATGTCGCATGATTCTTCACCCTTGTATATCAATGGTCGTATATTACCGATAAGATTTTTAACGTTACACGCTCTTTGAACAAAGATCATTTGCCTAAACGTATTCGTAACATAATATTTTATTTAAATTAATATGATACTTCGGTAGCGAAACTCCTCGCCGTATCGCCTAACCTCTAACGATAAGAAAGCCGCACCTTGATACAAACTCACCGCACTTCCTGCAATTATCCACTTTGTTACACAAATTCCCTTGCGAAGGTGTTTCCAAATGATACCGATGTCCTTCTTTCTATTTCTCTACGTAAGTGCGCTTGTACGCAATAAAAAAGGCGGATACAGAGAACGCAAGAACCGTTTATACGGAATTCCCATTCGTTACGTCGTTGTAACTCTGTTGAAAACAACGCAACGTCTTTGTCAAAGTTGTCATAACAGTTTGTCGATGTGACTCAAGCATTCAAGTTAAAATAGAGTATATTTTAAGAGTGAGAGAGGGGGGGGGGGAGAGAGAAATCTTTCTATTTCTCTTGTTGATACTTTTCCTATACGTCGTACTAGCTTGTAACTCGTTAAATACGTTCGCGCGTGATTGACGTACGAATGAGACCACGTATCTCTCGAGTAAAGAATTCATATGTGATATATCTGGCAGTGGACGAAGAAGAAACTGTCCTTGAAAAAGGAAGAAAAGCATATTAAATTCTTCAATTCGATTCGTTGAAGCGATAACGTTAGGAAAATTGCAGCAATTGGGTCAGTGGTTAATCTAAACAATAGCAGGAAGATCTTTCTTTCTCGCATGTTTCTCGCGAGAAATAACATAGCTGAAAGAAGAGTAGGTACGTGCGTATATTTTCATCTTCGAAAGAAAACGTAGGCGTTCGTTTCGTCACTCGTGTCTCGTCATACATAAGTACATACATACCTTCGTTTCAAGCAAGAAAGTTGGATTCTATGATGTCATGGTTTGCTCGCAGCTTTCACTCGTACCAACGGCGAGCCTTACTTTACGAAATCCTCTCGTTGATATAAGAAAAATGCGTTAATACAAGCGGCTCTTGATAAGAGACGAATCAAGGAAAGAAATTAATACGTCAAGTTGATTCGTGCGAGATAAATCTCGCGCTTACCGACACTGTATATCTACTTATACGAAATATGAAGAAATGACAAAAGACCTTTTAGAATCGTACGAATCAAAGATTCTTTTCTTCGTTTCCTCTTTCGTTTCTTTCTATTTGCATGAATCTTATCGCTTTCTCCAGTCGAGAAACTTTTGAAGAAAACGGTTTACATAGAAACGGGTTGACTCGACTTTCTAGGTAGGCTCTCTCGTAGATATCCTTTTAATTCCGCGCATTGAAATCTTCAGCATTAAGATAAGAGGAACATTTTAATATATAGATTAGAATATTTCCTTTGATTATTCGTTCGGTGTGTATACATTATTATTCCCTTGGAAAGATTAAACGGTTGCTCATCGTGCACGGACACGATTTCGTAACGCTTCGGAAAACACGCGACATGGCGCGTGCAAACCTTTCGGGATTGTATCCTTGACTGACATTTGTGAAATTCTTATGGGCAATCGGATAAATGCGTTACACCGATCCATCCTAAAAACTATATCGATTGTTATTGCAAATAATCTGTATTTTGTTTTTTTTTTCCTTTTTTCAGGCCATGCCATTATTATTTTTTTTAACGTTGATCGGTGGAATCATGGCGCAATGTTTGACGGGAGAAGACAATCCCGTTATGATGAATCCACGTTCGAAAACGATGCTCGACGAAGGTCGTTACGAATTTGCTATAGATGCTTTAAAGAAGACCGCTGAAATACAAACCAGCGACAATATATTCTTCAGCCCGGATAGCATTCATAGCGCCTTGACTTTAGCGTATTTCGGGGCCCGTGGCAACACGGAGACGTCCTTGAAAAAAGCTTTGCATATTCCAGACGATTTATCAAAGATCGACGTGATGAGATACTACGCTTTCGAGAAATCTATTAAGCAAAAAAAAGAGGTAGGAATGATTCGGTTCAAGGTGAGCCACGTGAAACGAGATCGAAACGCTCTCGGTGATAATGATTTTTATTCTACCACTTTTTAGGATAATGGGTCAGCCAATTACGAGTACAAGTCCGCCAACCGGCTTTGGGTAACGAATGCGAGAAAGTTGCGCGATTGCATGCTCGATTTGTTCAATGATCAATTGGTGAAGGTCGATTTTAAGAGCAATCCAATGGCCGTACGAAAGACTATAAACGATTGGGTCAGTAATACCACGAAGGGTCATATTCGTGACTTATTGCCAGAAGATAGTATCACGGAAGATACGGATCTCGTCTTGGCTAATGCCGTTTACTTCAAGGGTCTCTGGCAAAATCGTTTCGATCCAGCAAATTCGAAAAGAGATATCTTCTATACACCTGGCTCCCAAAATTCCGTAATCACGTTCATGCGCCAAAAAAAGACGTTCAATCACGGTTAGCGAAATTTATATAGCCGAGATTTATATTTGTATATTACATATAATATACAAGTTGTATTCTACACCGACAAGAAAAGAGTTGAACCGAAATCTTCTTCGTTTGTTCGATAGTCGTCTCGGAGGAGTTGGGTGCACACATCCTTGAACTTCCGTATAAAGGTCAAGAAATCTCCATGTTCGTCCTGCTACCACCTTTCGCAGCGGCCAGATTTTTGAACGATGGAGCGAATCGGACCCAAGGAGACGGCGGTATCAGGAACGTTCTCCAACGCATCTCCACTGAGGCTGGTGCGACCGAATTAAGAATACTTCTTGACGATGGAATGCCATCGAGACAGGTCGAAGTATCCTTACCACGATTCGAATTGGAAAGAGAGTTACCTTTGGTACCGCTTCTTCGTTCTCTCGGTGCTGGCGACTTGGTCATACCCGGTGTGGCCGATCTGGCAGATTTCTTAGCCGACGGTGAAAAATCACTTCATTTGGGAGACGCTGTTCATAGGGCTAAAATCGAGGTCACCGAAGAGGGCACGACAGCGGCAGCAGCTACGGCACTCTTTAGTTTCCGTTCGAGTAGGCCGTCCGAACCGGCTGTCTTTAATGCTAATCATCCCTTTATATATTTCATCTATGACAAACCAACGCATAGCATATTATTCTGCGGTATTTATCGCACACCCGGTGCACCGGCTTCATCGGTACCTGCTTAATAACGATCTTGCTGAGGAGATAAACGTCCTTCAAAGTACGTGATTCCTCATTCTTTGTACTAGATAGTTGGAGTGATTGCGCGAATGGCATTAGTCGTCCGTGCTCGTAAATCAGCCGTGTTTACTTTTCAGCACGATCCCTAGCAAGGATTAATAAGAAAGCCGATAAATGAGTAAATGGATTAATGGATGTACGAATGAATGATAATGCCTCGAATACTTGAGTGCCTGTTTGAATCAATGAGTGGATACGTGATATTAAAAATTACATAATGTTTATAAGTTTTGCTTTCAACCAAAGGTAAGCACAAAAACGAACAAATTACAGATTTATTACATAGCTATATATTTCATTTGTATTTTATGATACAATGATGACAATTGGTTAACCATGAAGGAAGAACCCATGACTAAAATATATACAAAAAGTTATTTTGTAAAATTATACCTCGGTAGAAAGAGATGCATTCTGTGTTTTCATCGGATATATTTCTAATTTATATAACTTATACCGATTACAGTTATGTAATATTGCTAGCACATCATGCTTAGTTGGGCAATTGACTAAATTTGAAAGTGTGCCTGCAACAATGCCACTGATTTCTATTAACAATGTTCCGAACGATCAAATAATACATATATGTAACTTGTGTATATCTCTTTGCGACGAGAGAAACTATATTTATTTTGTTTATAATATCTATAATTCTTATATGTATTGTATACTTATTTTGCCTTTAATTATGAGATTTTTTTTATACCCAATATCTTCAATAATCTTTAGCGCGTAATGCTTGATTATAAATGTAAGAAACTATATAAATAAAAGGTAAGATAGGTTTTTAACGTAATATCTCTATTTTATATTTTTCAGAAATCTATTTGATCTAAATCTACGAAAAATTGCAATTTTTTGTTATCGAATCTTACATTAAATTCCTTCAAGATATGTTCTCCATAGGTGCTAATTTAATAAATAACTCATTTACTTCCATTGTGAAATTTATTTAAAGGGGAAATTTCTTATTTTAACTTTTACCCAAAAAGTTAGTACGATTTTAAATAGGAGGGAGTAACGCGCGCTTTTTGACTTTTCTGTTGGTACTAGTCTGAACATGTAACGATTTCGATCAGAGAAGTTAGGCTAGGGTTTTAATGATAACGTACTCGTTCCTTGCTAGTGAAAAAAATTTTATTTGCTGCCATCTAGCGAAGAAATTTTATTATAAACAAGCGCACAGACACAATTAAATTTCGTAGGTATCTGTACATCACACTAACACTATTGTAGTCGGCTTATAGCAATTGCCGTAGTATGTGGTTCGGTACGAGTCTCGTAATAAAACAAATTTATATGAAATATATAATTTGAATATAAATATACACGTAATAAATAGTGAAAATATTTATTTACATTGTACAAATTGCATTTACAAAAAATTATTTGTGAAATTCTTATTGATAAAATTAATGATAAAGTTCTGTAGTCTTAGTAGCATTCTACCATAATTTTGATCTTACGATATATATGCAATATATTTGATGATACAATATATATTAGCATATTTTTATTGGTTAGTAATATTATGTAATTAATGTAATTATTAGTTTTAACTGTGTTTCCAAGTAAAATGCAATATTTTTAGATAAGCGTAAGAAGGTTAAGACATTAGTTTGTAATGTAAGTTTTCAACTTTGCATACACATGATAATAATATTTTTATGATTAATTTTCAGTTATATTTTCTAAAATGGTTTTTTATATATACTGTCACATATGTAAATTCAATGTGAAATGAATTATTAACGAATTTTGGAGTCTCAATATATTACAAGTATGTTTTCAACGGATCAATCTAAAACTTCAAATAATCTTCCAATTCAGGAAGATAAAAGAGTTTTTATAAATGATACAGACTGGGATAAAATAGCTGTATATTTAATAGGAAATCAACAAAGATTTAGAGAAAATATTATTATACCAAGAATGATAGGACCTGTACAAATTAAAACTAATGAAGAAAAAATGGTGGAAAGAGCGATGGAAAGTTGTGCTTTTAAGAGTATTATGAGCTGTGTACTTGGTATTTATCATAGTTGTTATTTTTTTTTTTCTTATACTTAAATCTTGACCATATATAATGATATAATGTTTGTAGGATATGGATTGGGAGCTGCAATAGGTTTATTTTCATCAAGTGTAAATCCAAATATCACAAGTGTAGAAAAACAACAAACTGCACGCGAAATATTCAGAGAAATGAAAATGACGACACTCAGTTATGCTAAGAATTTTGCTGCTGTGGGTTGTGTATTTTCAGCCGTTGAATGTACTATAGAATCTGTAAGTTTTTTTTAATCAATTTTATTTGCTTGAAAAAAATTTATTGAAGCTTCATTTTAATTTTAGTATAGAGGTAAAACCGATTGGAGAAATGGTACTTATGCAGGTGGTGTAACAGGTGGCCTAATAGGCTTAAGAGGTATTGACTATTTTTTTTTTTTTTAACATTTCAAATATGATGATGGATGTGTTTAACTTTTATCTGTTTCCAGCTGGCATAAAAGCAGGACTGATAGGTGCTGCAGGCTTTGCAGCATTTTCAACAGCAATAGATTATTACATGCACAGGTCATAAACAATGTTTAATAGAATTACAACTCGTGTATTTCTATAGAAAAGATATAAAAGCCTGCGTATATTGCGCATATTTATAATACATACAAAAGCATGAAACATGTTTATATTGTATAAATAGATATAAATGCTTAGAAATAAGTACAATGGTCAAGGTATAAAATATGTGAAAAATTGATATCTGTTCGTCTTAAATTACCTAAAACTTGTCTGTACTCCCGCTTATTGATTGAACAATTTTTTTTTTTATTTATTTTATATACCTCAAAATACTATTAAATCGTATTACAAAAATACTAAGCTATATCTTAATATTCTGATAAATAAGAACAAAGTAAATTAAATGCAGTTTTGGAACAGTTCTTAATACTTTTCACATAATACCTTTGGAAGATAAATATGTGCAAAATTTCATCATCTATCTTTTATGATTTATCACATTAAAAAGCAATGTTTCGTATAAGTTACAATATTTTTTGTCGTTAAAAGAAGATGCAGTCTTATATTTTTAATTTTTCTTTAAAACATCCTGGATGATATCACATGTCCTATTTGAATTAGATATGTCAGGAAAGTATATATATGTATACAAATACAAAAAGTATTTGCATATTCGAAGACATATTCCTCATTGTATAAATGAGTATAATCTTATTCACATACAATGATCTCTCATTAAAAATGTTTATATCATATTTAAAGTCTTAAAATTATATGTTAGTATAATGTATATTATATATAACATTGACATGAATTCTATTTTTTAAATTAAACATGAGATTCTCTTCTCTGTACCTAAAGAAGTATATTGGTTTGGAATTTTTTGGTTTTAGTTCTATAATATGGAATACTTAGATATCTGTCTCCTCTTAGTTATTTTATAGTAATTCTTTAAATGATAAATTGACACAAAATCTATGTAGTCGTTGTGTACATTATTCGTACATTTTTATCAGGAGATCTATTTCTGATATTTCCTATAAATTCAGATATTATTTCATGAATATTTTAAATCAGACCTTTTCGAAACAAAACAAAGAATTACAAGGCACTTATGACACTTATGACAACCTTCTCATTTACTTTTACTTGCAGCGGCATTGGTATCAAAGATATAATTACTTTGCACTATGTATCAATAATTGTCCTATGTATCTTACATATTAAATCTTGTTAATTCAAAAAAATATTAAACTACTGAATATTATATATAAATACACTTGTATGCAAGCAGTAGTTAAAAAAAAAAAAAAAAACTATGCATTAAAGAATTTTCTTATATAATGCACATATCAGCTAAATAGAAGCTTGTAAAAATTAAACTGTCTCTTAAAGCTAAGTTTTTGTATGTCACATATATTTTATAAACTTTTTTGGCACCTATAGAGCCGAAGCTCTTCCTTCATTTTGTCCAACATTTATTTGATTAGGGTTGCTGTTGTTGCATTTGTGCTTGCATTACAGCCAATAATTCTTGCATACGACGTAATTCTGCTTCCTTTTCTTGTAAAATACGATCTTTCTCTGTTACGGAAGTAGCTTTTTCAGATTCCACAATTCTATTTATAAAAAAAAAAAAATTGTACTATTAGTATTATTATTATTATTTGATTACAGTTGAAATATTTAGAAATGTTCTTACGTTTGTCGTCGTGGTGGAACCGGCGCTCCTTTAGCTAATCTTTCGCTACGATAATTTTCATAATGTACCTCCTGTGTTACTTCTTGTAAATCTTGCATGTGTGTTCTAAAACAGTAGATACAATCGTTTCTGATTCATGGCTGCTGAAATATAATGATACAGCTTTTTTATTAGAACTTTTAACTTACATCAGCATCGTTCTTAATTTAATAAAATCACAATGATCTGGATTTTCTACTTCAACAACACCCCAAGGATAAAGTCGCCCCCTTACTCTTTTTCCTTTAACTTCAAGTAAGGTATTTGCGCCACATACTGCAAATGGAACAGCTTCTTTCAATTGTCTTACTTGTTCTTTATAATCTTCATCTTCATCGCTATCACAATCTGGAAGGGGGTAGATCTTAATGCCACTACCTTCGATTTCTTCCATTACACGTTTCTTTAAACGAAGTACTTCTCTTTTAGTAAGTACATCTGCTTTTGCAATTACTGGCACAATGTTAACTTTATTATGTAATTGTTTCATAAATTCTATATCCAAAGGTTTTAATCTATCAACAAAACAAATAAATTATATTTGTTTATATACAATTGAGATAAAAAAAAATCCATTCAATAATACTTAAACATATAAATTAAATCCTTACCCATGACCAAATGGAGAAATGAAGTAAAAACAACAATGTATTCTATTATCAACTATATTTCTTCTATTTAATCCACTTTCATCCCGCAAGAATCTTTCAAATTGATCATCTATATATTGAATGATTGCTCTGAAACTATCTGTATTATCAATAGCATCTCCATAACCAGGTGTATCAACGACCGTAAGTCTTAGTTTAACACCTCTTTCTTCGATTTCTACCGTGGAAGCATCAAGTTTTACAGTTTGATTAGTTTTCTCTGTGTAAGCGGAAATTAATTACTTATTATATAATATTATATATTCTATTTAATATATATAACAATATATATTAAAAGTATTAATAGAAAAAAATAATAATTTTGTATTAAGAGATTAACAATGCTTACCAACAGCATCAGGAATTATTCTCTCTGGATATAAATCGGTTAAAAATAAACTATTAACTAATGTAGATTTGCCAAGGCCAGACTCTCCAACAACCATAAGTGTAAACTCAAAACCTTTCTTCACCGACTTTCTATGCACTTGATTAGGTAAATTTGCAAAACCTACATAGCCTGGGGCTTCAGGACTAGTAAACTGTTTAAAACATATTTCAATTAGAATAAATTGTAAAGTGAAAATAATTAAGAAGGAAATCGTACGGAATTACATAAAAATTTTACTACTCCCGAAAAACGTATAAATCTTTTTAAGGTTTTATGAATAGTACATCGTTAATAAACGTGATATTTAAAAAAATAACACATTTTATTGTTCTATAGATTACTATAAAAGTTTATATATTAAAATGTATGTTCAGTACAGGTTGCATATACATCCTCATAAATATTATACTTACAGTTTTAACATTATCTCTTTCGCTAGACATTCTTCCGTATAATCGAGTGGATTTTTTATTTGAAAAGAATTAAACTGCTTCCAGGCAAACGCCTTATAAACAATATTCGGATTAGCTACTTATGAATTAATGACAGAACAAGACGGAACAAGATCGAAATGTCTACTAGCAGTACTACCAACGGACGACGAGGCGTTTTAACCGAACATTTTTATAATCGGAGAAATTTTTATAACTATTTAAATGTGATGCAAAATGTATAATATTAATAAATTATATTTCCTTAATGTATGTATTCAACGATCTATTTTCAATTGGATTTGACATTGGAAATATTAATGAACTTTTTACGATTAGACGACGAACGTACGTGCAACGTCCGAAGTGAATCAAACTGCTTTTAAAACATAATAATATGAAGAATTTTAATTATTTTAGTAATATTATCCGAATATAAGATCAAAACGAAATACAAAAAATATTACAATGAAAGGTTCGAACATAATTAATTGTATGTAGATGTACGATTTAGCCTATTTTACTCGTGTTTGTTTGATCTATTCATAATACATAGTTTACTTTTTGACAGTTTGCGTATGATGATGCGAATGAATTACAAAACTATTTTATTAACATTGATTGTTGCTGTAGCAAGTTCTCTATTAACATCATGGAACAATTGTGGTTATCCTTTTTTCCTAAGGCCACCAGATTGGAAATATCAATTTCAACATAAGGTTAGTAAATCTTTTCAATCGACTTCAATCAACGATATATTCATTATTACAAATTTAAAACCATGATTGTACCTACAATATTTATGAATTGAATTATTTTTAAGGAAAAAGTGAATAATGAACCTGGATATCAAGAAATAGATTGCTCTATAAATGGCGATTATTCAATTGGGTGTCGCAAAGAAGGAGATGAAGTATACATACCATTTTCATTCATTCATAAATACTTTGAAGTAAGTATTACTCGGGTAATGCGTGTACAGTTTAGCCTGTTAAAAATTTATGTGACATAATATAAATAGATTTATGGTAAATTGGCAACATACGATGGATTAGAAAGATTTGAGTGGTTACATAGTTATTCAAAAATTGTAACCCCCAAGGGTAAATATGATCCTCGAGGAGTATTCATGACATTTGAAAATTATAATGTCGAAGTTAGAGAGAGAGTAAAGTGTGTTAGCGGCAGCGACGGTGTACCAATATCCACGCAATGGGAAAGTCAAGGATATTATTATCCGACTCAAATTGCCCAATTTGGACTGTCGCATTATAGCAAAAATTTAACAGAACCTGAACCTTATAGGAAATTAATAGAAGATTCCGATAAAGTAAAACAAGAATGGTCTGTTCCTCAAGGATGTGTTATTTCTAGAATATATGACAAACAAGTTAATAGCTATGTTATGAAATTTGCAACACCTGAGACTAGTACTTCTGGAATAAGTTTAAAACTGGATCATGTATTAGATTTGGTATTAAAATGGGATCTAAACATTAAGGATAATGGTAGCATAACAGTTGCATTACAATCTAGAGAAAAAAAAGATACATATTACTTGCATTACACTGCAAATAATGTAATGTTATATACCTATAAAAATCATATATATTATGGAATTGGGCAAATTAATCATCAGTGGAGACGTTTTACTAGAGATTTAGTCATTGATTTACAAAAAGGATTATATCTGAATGATAAAAGTAAAAAGAAACTTTCAAGATCTAAATTAAAGGTAACTACATATCATTTCAATAAGCAAGTTGATTAAAAAATTTAATAAATAATTCAATTTATATTTTTATAATAGATCGTTAAAATAATGCTTTATGGTTCTGGAATGATTGATAATATTACATTGTCAACAAGCGAACATATGGAACAATTTTATGATGCTGCCAAATGGTTCGTTGCTAATCAAAATATTACATCCGGTGGATGGCCAAATCCAGTTAGAAGAAAAGTTTCTACTGGTATGGCTACATTGGAACCTGGATGGTATATTATTGCATTTTATTCGTATTAATCTTAATACAACGAATTCTCGATTGTGTAAAGTTAATATATTAATTATTATGTTAATGTAAAATATTATTTTAGGTATTCTAGCATGGGTCAAGGACATGCTATTTCGGTATTGGCACGGGCATATTATCATTCTCGAGAAGAAAAATATTTACAAGCTGCAGTCAGAGGTTTAAGGCCATTTAAATTATCATCTAGTAAAGGAGGTGTAGCAGCTCTGTTTTTAGGTAAATACATTTGGTACGAAGAATATCCTACAACACCACCTTCGTTTATTCTTAATGGGTTCATATACTCTCTCATTGGACTCTATGATTTAAAAAGTATAGCAACAAATAAAGATGCGTATGAGGCATCAAGATTATTTAATCAAGGAATGATCTCACTTAAAAATATGTTGACTTTGTACGATACCGGGTCGGGTACAACATATGATTTACGTCATTTTACATTAAAAATAGCTCCAAATTTAGCCAGATGGGATTATCATTCTACACATGTGAACCAACTTCTTCTTCTTAATACCATTGACAATGATCCACTATTTACTGCAACTGCAGAGAGATGGATCGGGTATATGAATGGTAAAAAAGCTGCACATAATTAATTATATTTACATATATTTGTACTTAAAACGACTACATTGTGTCCTAATATCTTTATTAATTTTTGATATAATTTCTTTATTTGTTTAAACTTCACATTCTTAGCGATTTTATTTAAATAACCGTGGCTATAAAACGAAAAATTATCAGGTACATGCGTTCAGTTGTTTTTGTATGTACATATAAATGTTTTTATAAAAATTATGAGTAGATCACATACGCTTGATAATATACATCATTCACTCATGAATCAGTTTTTTAAAGATATTTATATATAATTCATTTATATTATAGAAAAAAATATAGATTATTAAAGGAAAATAAAACAATAATTAATTTTCAATAGAGGTAATGATAAATGCTATCAAGTAAATTGGTTGTGTAAATTAATTTCTGTGCAAGTATAATACATGTACTTAAGTAGTGAACTTTAATTAAAATGCAATCAGTTAATTTCTGCATGAAAAAATACTTGTAATCTTTAATATTTAACATCATTAATAGCAAATATCTATAAGAGCCTTGAGGAGCTGTCATATAATATATAAATTTATACCGAGATATATATATATATTAAAAATATTATATATTTTAACACACATAAAATAGGTCACCAACAAGCAGAAAAATTGAAGATTTTAGTAAGATAGGACACTTCTTTAAAAATATTTTTATCTCTTTTCATTTATCAAAATGACATAATTGGACTATACGCAAAGTAAAAGTATTATGGATATCTTAATAATTCATTTATATGTTTAACAATATAACTTATTTGCATGTTTGCCTTCATTACTTAAATGTGCCTCATAGAAAGTAAATGTAATTATTGTTTAATTTAATTTAATACTTATTATTCCATGCAAATTTTTTTTCCTATTAGAATTATTATTTAACATTCCACATGTTGATAATGTGCAATTCAATTTCAATTAATTTGTATATTTATGGCTTATATTTAATTATAAGGAAAAAATGGTTTGCTGTCATATTTAATATCTTATTGCAAAAATAGAAATATGTAGATAGACAGATGAAAAATATCAATGCAATGTTTAGAAAAACAGGGTAGAAAATAACATTGGTGATAGTAGCATTTAGTGATTGTATATTTTTTTACACTCAAAGCGATTGTAGTAACTCAGGAAATAATTTGCGAAAATTCTTAATTACTATTTTCATGTAAGTATAATGCTAAATATACTGGATCCCTTCATTGAAATATGAAAATAATTGAATGTTCTTTGAAATAGAATCTTAATATCATATAAATAAGTTAGATGATAGATATCGCACAAGAGTTACTCGTAATAACTAAATTAAGTATTGTTAAATTTCATACAAATTGGTTATATTTATTAAGATTAAATAAAACACATCAATATACATTTTCTTATTATAATAATGTAAATATAAACTTTCTGTAGTATAATCTAAGACTGTTATCATCAATCATATTATTAATTAATTATTGGATGCAATATATATTATACATCTTTTGTATTATGTATTTTATATAGGCTGTGTAACATGGACATGTTTGTAAGGCATGCTTTAAAAATATCTTATATAATCATTTTAATCAAACAAATCCCATGTTAAATTATGAAAGATAATAAAATTTAAAAACTACACATATGCAGGATATGACTTTATTATGAAGCACTTATACCATAAATGAAAATAAGACTGTATGAGTGGTACTTCCTTTAACTTTTGTAACTTTGCTACGTGCATTATTATAAACTTCTGTTTTTGTATAAATACCTTTTTTAGTAATTTCTACTGTTACTTTTTACATGTTAAGCTTATGAACACTTGCTGTAACAAAAAAAAAAGATTAAAAGGACAAATTAAAATATGAACATTAGCTCACATTAATAACTACATTTGATAGGGGGGAGGGAGGAGGAGACAAAAAAGAGATCAATTAAAAAATATGACGAGGTTGTCCATGATATACCTGAAATGGAAAGATAGTAATTTGAATATCAATAAATTACAAGCATTTAAAATCTATAAAAATGAAGAAAATATTAAGACAGTAAAGCAACTTGTAAATATGATAACATTTTTATTTCTCTAGTTTTTCATAATGAGATGACAATTATCATATGTTTATGGCTTTCTCTTTGTTCCACATTATCTGCTTACATGCAGATTTTGCAAACCCTCCTAGATTTTTAAAATCAGTTTTAAAATATGTAAAATACAAAAAAATTATGCAGGCTGATATTAGTAATTACAATGTGTACACGCACAATTGATAGGCATTTGAAATATTTATTGTGTAACATAAAAAAAGGATATAAATAGCTATAGAAGTTTATTTTTATTGTATAAAATATTTAACTCTAATAGTTAATTACTTTAAGCAGAAGTTAATTAATTGCTACCTTTTGTGTGTTCTTCTACAGTATATATATAAAGCTGTTATTTTTATATTTGTACGTGTGCACTTGTCAATTTATCAGCACATATGCTCGAAGCACAAGTTTAACATTTACATTGCTTTAAGACAATAAGAAAATTCCGTATATGTAAAAACTGGCAATGTATATTTCGTGCCAGAGTCAGACCAGAAAAAAACTAAGTTATTGTGTGTTTATATCTATATATGTATCCTTTGAAATGTTGTGAATGGAGTATACTTGCGTAACAAAACAAATCTTTTCAATTCTATCCCATATTATTTATAACAATATTACCTGCAAATACTGAATAGAAAAAAACTGAATAGACAATAAATAGAACAAATACAAAATTATCTATACAATTTCTAGTATCTATTTTTTTTATTTATTATAAGAAATTCTAATAAAGTCATTTGATGTATTATAGTATTACAAATTTCTGTTCTATAGGAAAATTTATTTTTGTTACTATAATCAAAAAAGTAAGTGCATTGTATAATATAAAATAAGGAAAATGCTCAGCCTGCATTATGCAGAAAGGGTCGCGGCATCCACAGTATTATATTTTCTGTGCTACATTTTAGATTTACAGTCTTAGTAAATTACTATAATGTGCATCTACACTTCATGTTCACCTCATCACCGCTACTATATGGTTTTATTATTCATATATTCAAATTGCATGCTTACTCCTATGAATACATCTGTATGTGTTTTACAGGTTCGTGTATACAATGCCTTTGACGAATATGAATAATTCGACACAACACATTAGGTTGGCTTGGCTTGCATTACACATGTTTATTTACCAGAAGCATCATGTTATACCTATTAGTAAAAAGATCGTCAGTTTTTTCACAAGCAATTAACTTTCAATCTAACTTTTTGAATGTATGAGTTTATCCAGTATAAAGTGCGTGTTTCATTTAGAAATACGACAGGATTGATGCAAGAGTACCAAATTTTACTGAATCATTAGAAACATTTCTATTATATTCGTGCAAATTAAAACTGTAAAAAACTTTAAAGTTAATAAAATTCCAAGTATAATAAAATCAAAATCTCTTATAAAAGAAAAAATTTAGATATATTTAAAATATGCTTTATGTTTAGAAAAAAATAATTAGATTAGAGAATACAATATGGCTTTATAATAAGAGTATACGTTTATATTTGTTGGCTATTAGACAAAACTGTTTAAATAAAATAATAGAAATAAATTAAATAAGATAATAGAAACGACGTTATGAAAAACTACATGGCACAATGCTAATATATCAAATCACTGTTGCATCAATCCTATTTTATTATTTTTTTCCAGTAGAACAATTTATGCTCCATTCATACAATCAATTATGTGATATTCTCTTAATTAAAAACTATGACCATTTGACTTTATTCTTTGAAACCTTAAATGATATTATTATCTAGATTTAGTATGTTCAATGAACATATTGCTCATACAAGTTTTAGTAAATTAATATTCATCAAAGGTTTCAAAGCAATATCAAACATATGTATTTTGTTTGCACTACCTATTATGGTTCAGTTTACTTTATATTTCTCGATAATAAAAATACAAGCAGTATAATGATGGTTGAAAAAACTCAATGTTGCAGGTGAATTTACTTGGTATGTGTATACATTATTGTATTCCTTATGTGTACAATGAATGTTGTGTCTATATGTGGCATGGAACTTGCTCGCATTGAACAAGCATGTATTTTATCTCTTGAAGAGACACCACAAAGAAAGAACAGGTCATATACTGATACTGATGTTGTATCATAAATTATGTTCTGTGGTATCTCTATAAAGCCAGATATCATTCCCCTACCTTGGCAACTACTTCCTTAAAACTGAACTTTTTATAGGAAGTAGTCTGGTGTCCGCCTAGTAACATGTGGTTCTCCACGTCTTGGTGCTGGGTCGAATTGAAGGCTAAAATACAATGATATGTTAGTAACATATTAAATAGTAACTACCATTGAACATTATATTAAAATGTGATATTTACAATGAATACTTCAAAGCATCATCTAGTTCCATAATTGCAGCTTGATTGCCACAACGATAGCAATAATTAGGAGCAGAGAATATAGTTACAACATTACGGTCATGACACCTGAAATTTCAAACACGTAATTAAAGAAAAAATATTTGATGAATTACCAATTTATACAAATAATATTAAAAATCAAATCAAATATATTGGTAAGTATATATACCAATTATATCCTTCCATAACCAATTGATGAGCTCTTGATACCAATGTGAGACCATTTGAATGATTAAATGTTTCTGATATATCTTGACCAAATGTATATCCTGCTCCTCGAGGAGAAATACCCCATCCTCCTCTGTCGTCAGGATCTGACCATAGCAAATCACACATTGGACCCTGTAAATAACACAATCAAGAGTTATTTATATGTAACTTATTGTATCACAACTAAAGTATTAACTGAACAACGTTGTACATACTTCATGTGGAACCTCTTGAAGACGATCTAAAGCTCTTATGTGATCTAAGGTATCAATTGAAGGTGATAGCCCACCATGTAAACAAAATATTTGACCGTCAACCAATGCAGTCAATGGTAGGTAATCAAATAAATCCGTAAAGAACTTCCATACATTGGCATTTCCGTATTTACGTAAGCATTCATCGTAGAATCCATATACTTGTGTGATTTGTCTCGATTCATGATTACCACGCAGAATCGTTATTCTTTCTCGATATCTCACCTATAGAAATAATATTACATTTTGAATAAATTTGATAAGATAATTATCAGATAAAATTTTGACTCCTATACCTTTAATGCAACAAGCAAAGTAACTGTTTCAACAGAGTAGTAGCCACGATCAACATAATCACCCATAAATAGGTAATTTGTGTCTGGAGATTTACCTCCTATTCTAAATAATTCCATTAAGTCATGGAATTGACCATGTACATCGCCACATACAGTTACTGGACATTTTACTTCTTGTACATTTGATTCTTTAGCCAAAATCTCTTTTGCCTAAATAAATAAAGAAATTTGATTTCAATATATATAATGTGTTTAGATAATAATGATTCATAAATAATACATTTTAATCAATATAGTTCAATTACATTTCAACTTCGATTAGAACATATAATTGAAATTTTTTAATTATTTTATATATACATATATATATATACATACATACATATATATATATATATATTCATATTTAAATGTTTGTATATTTTTTTATATCTTATAATATTGAAACTTATATTATTTAAAACAACAAATCAATTTTATTATGCATTATTGCCATTACTTCTGAAATGTGGAAAACTATTTTTAAAATCTTATAATTTAATAATATATCCATATAATTTTTGTCTTTTTTTGTCAGAATTTAACAAATTTTATTTAAAAATGAATATAATTATTGCAATGATATTGTTATTCGTCGCAAAGAGCAATAAAATTTTAATTTTAATAAGAAAAAAATTTGAAGCTACTATAAACTTTAAGCGATAGCAAAAGATCCTAATCATAACTATTAAATTTGTCAAAGAATACAAGTTGTGGAAGATAAAAATCTATTTTGTTAACACATCAAAATATCAAGTGGTACTACTCTCATGCAAAATATAAAAAAACGCAATTAATCTCGAATACACGTATGACACATCCTTATCATATACCATGGTAAGGCAATTGCAGTAACTCTCTTACTTATCGCTTCCGATTTTGAAACATTTAATGATTTTTATATATAAAATATAAAGGAGAATTATATAATTACAAAAGTACAGGAAAAGTGAACCGGCTTTTTTACGAACGGCATAAATGGTACTAAGTACCTTGTCGCATAGAGTTTTCACTTGGCTTTCTGTCAGTTGTTTGCAGTCATTTAACTGTTCTATCCACTGATCAAGTTCCTTCAGTGACGCCTTTTCCTCCATTTTATAGATCTACACAATATCCGAAAAATATAATACACTTTTAGCACATATAATATAACGCTAAATAAGCTTATCTGTAAACTAAATCATTCGGTTTGACTGCAAAAGCTTCTCAATACAAATATTCCAATCGAGCACACACTCACAAAATGGCCGAGCACGAATGCTGATGGTGACGTCATATACGATTCATGTGTGCCCCTGCTAACTCTATCTTCTCTGTCTTCTTTCCAAAAGTAAATGGACCAATCAACGTTGCTTGATAAATAATTCTTACCAATAGCATTTGAGGTTTACCTTTGATTTAACTTTCGCTACATAGGTACAAGCATTACTAAATCAGATTAATAACAGTAAAAATATTATCTGCAGATTTTCGAAACGAAAAATAATCTATACATTTAAAACAATATAATATATTAATAATTAATCTGTCAACATCTGCAATTCTTATCGTTATCAGATATTCAAACATTTGTTGATTCTTGCGTTAAATTTTAAATATTGAATGTTGTCATTATGTTTATTTGACTTCATCATTTAAAAGAATATTTATGGAATTTGATATACATTGATATTAATTATTATTTTAAATTATAATGATGTTTATTGATATTATATTAAACACACATAGTCAGAGTTGTCATTGTATCGTTGTAAAAGCTGTTTCCGTTCGAATTGTATAACGTACTTCATATTTAACCATTTGAAAAGGTAATCATTTAATAATAATTCTTACATTACATTATATATCGATAGACGTAATTTTTATACTATTCTATCTAAAATCCGTACATTATGCATAACGTGCGTGCGAGTTGATTTTGAAAAATCAATACTTCATTTATACTTGCAATAAATTGAATTCGTTTTATATCATTAAAATTTTATATATTTAACTTGGGGAAAAAATAACAGAAATTATAACAAGACAAACAATATTTGATTCAAATCAGATACCATTAATTTATTTTTAATATCATTATGTCTTGTGTTATTCGTAAAAGTAACAATATATTTATATATAGGGTATACTATCGATAAAAATAATCAAAGAATTTACTTTAAACATCAAATAAAGAGTTACATTTAAGTGTTACATATATTATTTACTCATTACATATATTTATGGAATCATTTTACGAGGTTAACCATAAAAATATATGAAAGTTTACTTATATATCATATAAAAGAAATATTACTTGTAATAAGATTTTATATAAAGCTAAAAGATATGAATATTTTTATGATTTCAATAATATCACATTTATTACTTTTTATTTTTGGAGATTAATTATCTTCTAAAAAAATATTAAAGCAAAAAGTGCAAGATCGTTAAGAGAATATTTGTGACATTAACGTTATTTATCTTTTTATGTTATTTTCCTTCTATAACACTTGACACTTTTTATCTACAAAGTGTTGCATCTAGTTGTACGAGCCAGGGTAATAATAATTTAATTTTTCGTCTATAATTTGAATCTTTTGAAACAGGATTTTTTTCTAAATACACAGTTTGTAACTTTTTGTTAGCTACTAAACTCTCCACAGTTACCCAGTCTTCGATCTCATTGTTATTCACCTGTAAATTCATTTCAAAATGAAAAAAATAGATCATATGAATGAATATTGGTAATTATCTTTATTATTTCTTACCCAAAATTCCTCTAAATTTTGAAGATGTTGAATATTCTCTATTTTTTTAATTTTATTGTTTGTCAGGTCCAAAGTTGTCAAATTTGGACAATTTTCTAAGCCTTCTATATATATTATTCCATTTTCGGATAAATATAATTGATCCAACTTTGTTAATTCTCCTAAATTTTCAATTTTTGTTATACGATTACTTTGTAGACTTAACAATTGGAGACTTTGTAAGCTTTCCAGATTTTGTATTTTAGATATTTTATTTTTGCCAAGAAATAAATTTATTAAATTTGTTAAATCATCTAAGTTTACAATTTCTCGTATTTTATTATCACCTAATTCCAGGGTGGTAAGATTTTTTAAATGTGCAAGATTTTCAATATATATAATTTTATTTGACGATAAGAATAATTTACGTAAATTCAATAAATTATTTAATCCTTCAATTTTTTTTATACGATTAAAAGAAAGATCCAAAAGTCTGAAAAATATAATAATAGATTCGATTAAAAAAAAAAATTGATACTTCCTAATGAAAATATGATAAGATATTAAACCAACTTACTCAAGATTTACAAGAGCATCTAAATTTTCTATTATAGTAATTTGGTTATCTCTAAGCTCTAATTCAACCAAAGTAGAAAGAGTATCAAGGTTTTCAATTTTCTTAATTAAATTCCATGTAAAACATAATTTTCGTGTTTTTGTCAATGGCTCCAAATTCTCTAATTTTGTAAGCCTTGAATGATTGAAATCTAATTCCTAAAATAATATATTATATAGTATATGTATATATAGATATATATAAATATACTTTGTTTTTTTACTGTTTGTTCAAATACACACTTCGCTATCAGGATCTATAATGAGAATCTTTTCCGTCTCTTCGGCCTCAGCATCATCATCTTGTTGTTCCATTTCAACTGATCCTTCACTCCTGTCTTCTTCTAAAAAATACATTTTATGATATAACCTAAAATATATATTTGTTATAAAATTGTCAGTTACTAAAGTAAACTTTACCATTGTTAGCCATTCTCGATCTTATTTATGAATGCAATAATATACTTTTTTTCTTAAGACTGATAAAATGCGTTTGTTTAATTATAAACTAAATAATCTTTCAGCATTAGCTTCGCAACTTCATAAGATTGAAACAGAAAGCTGAAAATAATTCACTAGATCGTGTAGGTTTATACACTAGTTATTCTGTAACAAGTGCAAACACAAAAAGTTTATAACAATTAAACAAATGATATATTTGAATGTTTAATTAAAGCATTGTTTTTAAAGCATATTAAAAACAATAATCTCAAAAGTAAACAATTGTAAACATCGATTTTTTGACGTATTGAAAAACTTGCCATTAATGCTATTAAAAAATATTATCAAGTTTTTTTTATAAATTTTAATCTCGTGATTGTAATTTATTAGTAATTATTTATGAAAAATATTCACTATGAAATGGTTTAATGATCGTAAATTTAAAATGAGATAAAATATGCAGCAATACGATTGAGATATTTGTATATTAATTTTAATTAATGGGATTATTATATATTAAACTACATAATATACAGTTTATAAATTAAATTTATAAATTACATATGTGTACGTAACCAATAAAAACTTTCCAATTGATTGTTGCAGTTGATATTTGAAAGATGGTAATCGTGAGTAGTGGTATTTTTAAGTATTCTTAACTGAAGCTTCGGTGTGTCGAATCGTGAATTTATTGTTGTCCAATTTAGCACGAAAATTACATTTTTGACAATTTTTATGCATTTAAAGTTTGAGAAAAAATTCAGTCACGTTGTTTTATTTCATTTTATTTTATTTTTTAACTTTGTCCTCTTATTTCTAATTATTACGAATGGTTTAGAAGTTTGTGTAGATTATCTGACGATTGTGCTTGTTCTTTGCATGCAGGGTGTCTATTCACGGCGATTCCATAGCAAATGGACATTTGCATATTGCAGTTATGTGCTTCCATTGTGAAAACATAATTGTTTTATGGTGATAATATGTCAAAATCAAACATAAGGAAGATAACAGTTGACCCTACGAAATGTAATACTGACTCTCGTCGACCCAGTGTGTTCGAAAGGTTGGGGACCAAACCAGCAGTCACAGCAACAGGTCAAAATACATCTGATTACTGCAGGAATTGGGCATTGAATGGCAGCTGTTCATACGGGAAAAATTGCAAGCAAGTACACGTTTCATGTATTCTCTATGAAGGAAGAAGATTAAAAAATCTATATTGGTGTGCAATGATCAAGGTGCTGCACATTGTTCTTAGATATCTCTTGCAGCTTCTATCTCTTCTGCATCGTATTTAAAAACATTTATAACTTCAAATGGAAAATCAACATCGCGACATAGAACAAATATAATTTCTTTTTCTTTCGCTTCATGAATAGGTATGCAAACACTCACACACTGATAAGTCCATCCAAGCGCGCGAAGAAGGATAATGCAATTTCAAATACTACAGGGGTAAGAACATCTATGAAATCGTCGTTACGCAGATTTTATTTTATTCCATCGTTATCTCGAATTTTTTAATATCTGTCATTTCTACCTATTTCATCTCTTCTATTTTTTAGCTTGTTGAGGACCCATTTAAACGACTAACTTCTAAAATTGTAAAGAAACCATCGCATAGTCCTGATTTGAATTTAGAAGAGTGGAATCAAACAGATCTAGAATACGAAGACGAGAAAGTTTTAGAAAGGCGTAGGCAGCTTCTACAACGAGAATTAGAAATACAAATGAAGAAAGATAAAGAAGTTCATGGCAAAGAAAAAGTTAGACAGAAGAAAAAAGCAATGAGTTCATCATCAAGTTCACGTACCTCGAGCACATCTAGTAGTAGCAGCAGTTCTAGCAGCGAAGATTCATCATCGAGTTCTACATCAGATTCGCGGAAAAAAGTTAAAAAAATGAAATTGAAGCGACATCATAGTGCTTCTACGGACTATGATGAAGAAAAGGAAAGAAGAAGAAAGTAAGTCTTTAATCGTTTATATCTCGTCAAATAATATCAGATATTTTGTCAAATAATTTCAGGTAGATGTATACATGTAATTCCCTTGTTATTAATGTTTTTAAATTAATGTAGACTGAAGATAAAAAGACTCGGGACAAAAAATGAAAAACCTGTGACGAAGAAAAAACGTAAAATCGATGCAGGTTCTATAAAAAAAGATATTTCTGTAAGAACAAATAAAAAGTGTGCAACGACTTCTTCCTCTTCGAGAAAACATTCAACTGGCAGTCGTGTCAGATCTCCCACAGTACAGGTTTCTACATCGGCAGTTGCATCAACTCCTCCTACGTTATTGGGATCGTCGGTATCGGTAGCTCATCATTTACAATCGAATAAAACAAGAGAAAGAAATAGAAGTGATTCGCCTAAAATAATAAAAGGTAGAGAGTCGGAGAAGGATGATAGACATTATAAAAAGTTGAGAGATACGGATGATGTGCCATCTAAAGAAAATATTAAGAACAAGTCATTTGAAAAGTTGAAAGAACAAGACAAAGAGAAAAATCGAACACTCGATGAAAAAATGAAAACTGACGATAGATTGAAGGCCAAATGCAAAGAAAAAGATGTGAGATCAAGAACTCCGTCGATTTCGGAAAGAACGAAGCATCAATATAATAAGGAAACCGTATCCACAAAATCACGCCGTAGCCGTACACCTGAAAAACCATCAAGATCAAAACGGGAAGTAACTCCCTCAAGAAATCAAGAGAGACTTTCATCTTCGAGCAGATCAAGAGATATCGAAAAGAAGGATCGTGAGAATCATAAGAACGATAAAAATAAGGATAGAGAAGAAATTAGGAAGAGCGAACAAGGAAAGCAAAGACAATCTTCTAGCCAAGATGAGGCACATCGTAAAAACGTTAATAAAGATTTTGACGAGAAATCCTATTTGAATGACAAAACGCGACAAAAAAGTAGGGAATGTCGCGACAAAGATCATGCGAGAGACGAACGAAACCATACAAGATTTAGCCGTGATCAACGCGATCCCCAGCGTGATAAAGAAAAGGACGATACTCAGGAGCGTTGTCGAGAGAGACAAAGGGAAAGAGATCGCGAACGTGATAGAGAACGTGAACGGGAACGTGATCGGGATCGTGAAAGAGATCGCGAACGGGAACGCGAGAGAGATCGTGAGAGGGATCGAGATCGAGACAGAGACCGCGATAGAGATAAGGAGCCTATCAAAACGAGAGACAGAGATGTTTCATCTTTGGTGCCATCGGCATCGATAAGTTTAACAGCGGACAAAAATTCACGGTACGCTCGAGATAAAGAACGAATCGCGGGAAAAGAAAGCGCGTATGAAAAAGCCAGCACGCGTGATCGTAGAAGTGACAGGGAACGAGAACGATCCGAGACTAAAGCTCTTAACGAACGCGATAGAACTTCTTCTCAGCGCTTTGATACAAGATATGATAGAAATGGTGCCGATAAAGATGCATTAAATCGCAAAGCTACCAATTCACCACGAGATCGCGTTGATCGCTTTCCGCGAGAAAGATCGTTGGATAAAGTCCCTCTTCTTGAAAAAACTGTGCATCCACCTTCGACAGCATCGTCTGTCCCATTGTTACCACCGGTTCCTCCATCCACAACTTCATCTTCATCAGCAGTAGCGATAACACCTGCGTTATCTGCTTCACGCGATCACTTGATCGATAGAGTGGACTCGGCGCATTACGAAAGAGATAGACATCGAAGATTTAGTACAAGGTACGAACGTGGACATGGCTCTGAACACGATAGGAAGGAGTCAAGAGTCACGCCAACTAAAATTGACCGTGTAGTGGAAAGGAGAGATGCTAGCCCACGTCGAGCGATTGAAATTGAAAGAAGCTTTAACAGAAATTATGGAAGGCTCGGAGCGGATCATTGGGAGGATCAGGAAGAATCTAATCCACATTTAGATTATCGAGATCATCATGCGCACGAGGACGACAGAAGAAAAATAATTGATGGTAGAAGATACGACAGCCCGTTCGACGAAAGACGAGGGATTCGCGAGGAAAGATCGAGGGATTCTAGATATGTTGTACAAACTGGCGATAGACCCCCATTCGACGATCATCGCCATCATCATCATCATCACAGACATCCCATTTATAGCGGAGAAAAACTACGTAGCGGCGGTAGCGCATTGAGGTATTTTTTATTTATTTTCTATCGTATTATATAACGGAATTAAATAGAATAAGTATTTATCTCTATACGGAATTTTCATTATAGAGATGAAGCTGTACCCAATGACGAATGGGAAGCACATCACCGAGAAGTTGAACATGGCCGAGATAGATCTTATACAGCTGTTGATTGGGAGGAGAGAGAATGGAGAGCAAGAGCGTTGTGGGGTAGTAGGGACAGTCTTCCACGTTCGGAGGCTCATGAAGATGAATGGGCCGCGCGATATGAAAATTCTTTATCTGATTGGAAAGCTAATGAAAATCGAAAATGGGATAATCAACCTGTACATATTCGAGGTCACTACAGAAATGAGCGATCTAAAGAAGTTGAATTAGGGGAATCAACATCGCACAAGTATTATAATATTTTACTTGTCAATAATTAATATTGTTTTTAATTTTAACATTAATGATTAATATTTAATTTTTTTCTTTAATTATATTACAGTAAAAGACGTCCATATACGAATCCAGAAGTCAGGGAAGAATGCCCAGTTCATACCTCTAAACAAGTATCTCTCTATGGTAGTATGAAGGAAGAGCCCATTAATAAAAAATTAATGGAACTTGCTGAAGGCAGGTTACATACAAATCGGGAGAAATCTGTAGAGATATATCAGAAAAAAAATGCACCAAGAGAGAAGTCTGAAGTGAAGGAAACGCATTTACCAGAACCGAAACGTTCTTGTATTGAAGAATCTTTACAAACTCTACATACAGAAAGTGACCTTAGCGACATTAGCGATGATCCTGATGATATTTTGAATATGGAGGAAGAAGTAACGGTATGTAATGTAGTTTAGCTTAATTTCTATAAACTACATCTAAAGTAGAATAAATTAAAATTCATGCATTTTTTTACATGATGCATTCAGGATGCCGAATCGAACAAATTACGATTAACTAAAAAAACGCCTGATATTGCACAGAAAGAACAGCAATCTGTCACTCAAGAAACAACTCAACCATCGCCTAAAGAATCTATAGAAGATACCGTATTCAATGCAAAAGGAAAAGATAATACTGTTACTATGGCATTTAGGTAATGAAACAATTTCGCGAAAATCTTATACAAACTTAAATTCGTATTTAATGAGTCACCGATAGTTATACTAATTTATTATCCAGAAATATGGACGATGAAAATATGGAAACAATGGACTTTGAAGAAATATCCGATGGTGAATTAGAAGAGGATATTAAAACAAGTGGTAAAGGTTTAGGTGATGCTTTAGGTGTTGACTGGGAAAGCTTTGTAAAAGAAATGCAACCGCGTCGACCTTTGTCGTCTGGGCAACATAATGCAGAAAATCGTTGGCAGTGTAAAGCAATTTTTCACAGAATTGGTATATCTTTCAAATATGCTGGTGAAGATACTATTAATAAATTCTCCCAAAAATATGGAAAAGAAGGTCAGTTATATAAAAAGCTTTAAACTCGTATAAATAATATATTTCCGTAGATTGATTACTTATACAGTTCTCGTATTCTTTAAATAGATCATACTGATTTATTCTTGGATAATGTAGCATTAGTTCACACGGCATTAACCAGAAATGAATTTTTACGTAATCTTAGTAACAATCTGCTGCCGTCCATGGATGACTTGGTATACAGGTAAGAAAAATATATATATGAATTATAAGATATTCGTACAATTGTGCACACACACAAACTATCTTTGTCCTTTTTATGTTCGCTATTATGATCT
This sequence comes from Vespula pensylvanica, assembly GCF_014466175.1. Lineage (NCBI taxonomy): Eukaryota > Metazoa > Arthropoda > Insecta > Hymenoptera > Vespidae > Vespula > Vespula pensylvanica. The sequence continues at coordinate 4,970,080 of NC_057696.1, forward strand.
CTTTTGCAGACATGAAAATACAAGTAATGACGATTTGGAATATGATATAGAAGCTCTAAAGCCATGTACAACATTATACGAAACAGCAAAATGTTTGTTACAGCAAGTAATTTGAAACGCTCTACTATTTGCTGGGCATAACTCTTAGTGTAAATTTGTATCACTTATACTTTTCATGCGCAACGTGAAAATATACGCATGTATCATTGTTTATTAATCGGACTCAGTATTAATAAGCATTGTGCAATGAGCACTAAGCAATAAGCTTGCGATGAAAAAATTCTTTACACGAACAGACAATATAGGAAACTAGACAGAGAATAAATTTTACAAAGCTAAGAAATGAAAATGTCTTTCTTTCAAATATGTCGATACAAATATATTAATATGAAGAAATGTCTAGCCGTATTATCGCTAGAACTGTAATTTTGAAAATCATTATCTGTTCTATAGTCCGCTGTAACATGTATCGTTATGTGCAAAAATTGAATTGATAACACAAAGAAATATAACAAGGCCTGATTGAATATATTAATATCACACATGTATACAGAATTTTATGAATATGAAAAATTCCTTTACCATTTATTTAATTCCATGTAATAATAAGATCGTTGATATATCGTGTATCAAAGAATTGAAGTAATATATTTTCCTATTTAATTTAATAACATATAATAAGATAACAAATAATGTGTCTTTCCTATGTTTCAGTTAGAACATAGTCTGCTACTAAACGTAGAATTGCTCTAGTAAAAGAATCGTGGATTATAGAATTGTTTGAAGTAATACATACTTTGATATGTAAACATCATCAGTTATCGTTTAAGAAAGTTGTTGCTACAACATCGTTTTGAAAAATATTAATAACTTCGTTTAAGAGCGATTCATTATCTTCGACGTTCATCTAATAAATGAACTATAATCAGTCACCAAACGAAACGACAAGATTGTAATATCATAAATTGACATACCGTTTTAAAAAGCATCAACCTTTCTTCTTTAAAATCGTTTCTTCCTTGAAAGCGTCGTAGTTGTTCTTTGGTGGTACAGTACAATTCATAGAGAAGTAAGCCTCAAATTTTGAAAAACATTATATAAATTTATCTCTCCTGTTCAATTTCTAAAGGTATTATTTAATGCTATACTTCACTACCTCTTTTTCTACATTGTCCACAGCCCAAGATATTTAAAATTGATAACAAGTCTGTGCAGAAGGAAGATTTAATAGCTAGTTCAGCATCTGTTAAATCTAGATTAATATAAATATGTTGAACCTCTTCATATTGAAGAATACCAAAGTTATATTACATTATACGGTTTGATTCTTTAGGAAACATATGCATATAATTGTATTTAGAATATCACTATACCTTCCCATAACAGATCTTCAGTTTTACCGAAATAAGAAATAATACTATACTTTATATCTGCCATTAGATAATTGGATGGTGGAATTAAGATCGAAAGTTCTTTCTGTAAAAATTTTAATATTTCTCGCGGATGTTTCGCTATATTTTCTTTTAGTATAGATGATAAACCAGAACGTATCGAATGAATCTAGGAATAGATAAACGAACATTATCGCATACAATTTCTAAAGCATAAAAAGATAATTCTTATATAATGCAAATTGATATACTACGTTAGTTAAAAGAATAAACAAACTTGTCTTGATTTAATAATAGTTCGGCATCTGTTACACATCCAAGCGGATTCGTTGTTAAGAGGATCACAAGGTAATAAAATACCAGAACAATAGTCGCCTGCACAGTATAGTGCATTTAGTAATGATCCATGTTCCTGAAGGTATAAAGACAATAGTTTAATATTTTTTATATACATGGATATATATTACGCGACGATATTCCAAAAATATACTTACCGTAGGATCGCTACATCTACTACATCTACAAAAGAAATTCTTTGTAATGTTTAAAACTTGTCTTCTTAAAATGGTATCCCAAAAGAGATCAATATAAGTCATTGTAATTTCTTCCCCTGCGGAAATCGGACGGACAGCTATAACATAAAGCTGTTGCTGCGAATCGTAATGGTGCCTTGTGTTAGGTACGCAAGCATGATTTAGCAACGCTCCCATAGGATAAAGGCCGCGCAAACTCGTATAATGATCTTTATCTTGTACGACAATCGTTTCGAATGAATTTGTATTAAAAATTCCACTGACCATCATCATGAAATCAATTTCTTTGACTTTTGGAGCATTTTTTACGTTACTCCGAAGTAACGTGACCTTAAAAAAGATACAATTTCTTTTTACATTTCTTAGAAAGAGAAAAAAGTAGCGAATGCGTACAAAATAAGTACATATCTTTCTACAGTGATTTCCACTATTATTCCTTTTTATTTTGCTTTTACCGAAACTACAAAAAGTCACTTTTGGATGATTTTAATTTAATTTCAGATTAAATGATACGACTTGACTTTCTTGACAATATACAAATACATTTGCTATATTTATATGCGTACCTCACAATCATTATTCAAGTTTTGATGACATTGGAATATAGCCAAGACATCGCGTTGCTCATCGTCAAGCGAAATTGCTCTTACTGCCAAAAGTGCACGTAATAAATCCATAGACCAAGTCGTACCGCAAGTTGGCTCTAATTTTCTCAAATATTCACACTCGTGATCCATATGTTTCTTTGAATCCTCGCATATTTGAGAACATATAGGAAGACCGCATCCACGATCGCAAGGAAAAAGAGGACATTCGTTTTTGTAACAAGATACGCATAATGGCAAATACTTTTCGGAGTTTCGTGGTGATAGTAAAAGAGCATTGTCCACAAATATTAACTCTCCTGCCTCTATATCACGAGTTGCAAATAGTCCACGGCCTTCGAAAGATGAATAACCGACGGTCCAGCAAACCTGTGAATCGTCGGACAATAATTCATGTCTTTTTAAATGATTTTTCAAGACGATTTCTGCTTTCTTTGGTTCCACAACACTCATGATACGAACTCTGAGAAAGACTAAAGAAAATGGAAGAACGATTCGAGTCACGGTTCTTATTCCAAGGTATAAACTTCTCGTCTGTGCATGATATCTTTGTGCACTATATATATTCTATAACATTGCGTTCTTACATAATATATTTGTTTGTATATATCTTAAATGTCGTATATGTACATGAACTATTTCATCTTTTTCAGGGTCGCAACAATAAACAATCTATATTAAAGAATCGTGTTTAGGGTGATACAATGGTTGTCATCATTGAATCACACACGCGAGAAAACTTATTGGAAAATATACGTAGATTTTAATATGAGACCGAGTTATGCTATTTTAAAATATAAGCTCCAGTTTCGTTTTTATTTAGTCGCTGAATTATATTAAATATCTAAAAGGCGGAAGAGACTCTTTCGAGATCGCTCTTTTCGTATTCATTGGAATATGTACACGTAATTGATCGACCTTTATAAAAATGAGGATAGATATATGGATAAATGATAATTCTGGATTAAATAAATCGATTCTGCGTATGAATAAAGGGAAAAGAGAAGATGATGATATAATTTCGTGTTAAGCGTAATTAATTATAAATTAATATTTTTCTAATAAAAGACGATTGTACATCGACAAGATTATCCTTACGCAGGCGTAAGCAATAAGTCGAAAGCCTTGTGTAGCTTTGCTGTTGCTAAGGCTACCGTTGGTAGCCGGTCAACGGCAGCAAATGGATCGGATGTATCGATGTCTAAATATACGTTTAGTACAGAATTTACATTTGTGCCAAGAGCACCATAAAAGTTTTTCATTTTTTTAAATTTCTTCCTTTCATCAATTCACTTGATAGATATGGGAAGGTAATTAAAAGAAAAAAGAAATATATGCATGCATTTAAATAAGGGTCATCGACCGAATTAATTTCACGTTGTTCTACAGGTGGGTACATGTTGCAAAGATATTAAATGATTTTTACGGGATCGTACTTGTCTTAGCAACTTGCGTGACAACATCGGTGATAGGCGAATCATTGATACAATCAAACTGTAGCATCGATCCCTGTATGTATGGAATTTGTTTGGATAACGACAACAGGTACTTTCTCTTTTGACAAGTTATTTAATTTACCAAATATTTTAATGAAATCATTTATTAAAAATCATATATCTTGTAATAACGAAAAAGATCTAACGGATAAAGAGTAAGGAATGACGAGAATTTTCAATGAATATCATCACACTTTGTATTATAATGATGATCTTTGGTTTTGTATTGTAAGCAGTAGCTCTTATTCGTGTTACTGTATCGATGGATATACCGGAATTAATTGCGAAATTAATTGGGACGATTGTTGGTCAAATCCTTGTCTCAATGGTGGAATATGTACGGATGCTGTGGCAGCTTACAATTGTACCTGTTCCGAAGGTTTCATAGGTACATATTTTAATTATTTCATCATATATATTTATTACAGTATATTCAGGTACAATATTTACAGGAATAAATTGCGAACAAAAATATAGCGAATGTGCGAATCAACCTTGTCTCAACAATGGTACCTGCCTCGATTACGATGGATTTATATGTCAATGTCCTGATGGATATTCAGGTAAAAAATGATCTATTCAATCGAAATAGATCATTTTTTTACAGACACCAATAATATGAACTATTTATTAGAGCTATTTATACATAGTTACAAAAAGAACTGTTTTTTATTAGGTGATTATTGTGAAATCGATGCTTCGGTCTGTAACGATACGATTTGTAAAAATTTCGGAGAATGCATCGAAGGACCAGGATTCTCTTTCTTTTGTCGATGTCCAGCAGGTGAATGTTTACAATATACAACTATGCTGACAATATTTTTTTTATCTCAACTTTTTACAGGATGGACTGGTCGTTTATGTGATGAAGATATTGACGAATGCGTTACTTCGCCATGCAAAAATGGTGGGCTTTGTATAAATGTTCCAGCTACTTACACGTGCGCTTGTTTATTCGGTAATCCTTTTTCAGAAATTTAAATTAATCGTTTTAAATTAAGGGCTTTCAAAGAAATATGAAAAGAAATAAAAGTATTATGTATTTTATAATAGGTTTTACCGGTAAAGATTGTGACAAAGTTATTTTACCCTGTGATCAAAATCTTTGTCAAAACGGCGCAGTGTGCTTATTAGAAGACAATAAATCAGTCTGTTACTGCGTACCTGATTATCACGGAACACTGTGCGAACTCAAATATGATGATTGCGAGTCAAAGTCAGCAAATTGCGAAAATGGTGGTACTTGTATCGATGGAATCAATAGTTACACCTGTGCTTGTCCTCCTGACTATAGCGGAATGATTTGCGAAGAGTACATTTTCTCATCGACATCAACATCGTTTATAACAAAAAGTTCGATAGAAGTAAATGATAGTAGCGTTAAGTCAACCGATATGTCTTCATCGGAATCTACACCTACGTCTATGGGATTCACATCTACCAGTCCAAGCCTGTATCCTTACCCAATCACCACATTATCAACGACAATTTCTAAAACTATCGATCATTATACGAAATGGTATCCTTCGATAGAAACAACATCAGCTACGCAGACAGATCGGAACGTAATCACGACCAGTACAGAAAATGCTTCATTTCTTACCGAAACACCATTGATTTTTGTACATATGTCAACTAAAAAAGATATTTCCGAGAGTCACACTGTATCAGAAACACGGATTACCGAAGAAGAAACAATTCCTTCCACATCTGAGATTTCCATAGCGATAACAGAACCTATTAGTTATCATAACTTCACGGATGGTACAAAAATATCAGAAATTGATCAAGATAATATTACGGAATCATTTTCATCAATGTCAGCATCGACTTATCAACAAACGAGTAAAGAAATAAGTAGTACTCCACCATATACAACAAGTACAATTGGGTGAGGAAATATATCTGATATGTTTTGAAGAAAATTGACTCTGAAATTTCCGTAAATACGATTATTTTCCACAGATATCATCCAACAGTAGAAGTGACCGATTTTAATGATGTTAGGAACGATACAACTACCCGATCCAGCCGTTTATTTACTGATGCTACAACGGCATCATTAGATACTGATGATTTTCTGGGAAATACGACTTCAATACAAACTGTTTTTACGACGGAACCTGTAGAACCTCCGACTGTTTCCACGATTTCGGAAGGACAATTGTCATCCACGTTGTCGTCAACGTCTGTTATTATTTCTAAAAGTTCAACAACGCAATCTCTGCAGTACAGCACTACTATGAGTACAATTGTAAATGCAAATCAAACTACAGTTAGTCTTGATCTTGAAAATAGTACATTACATACAAAATACGATCAAGTTCCCATTGCGACGGAACAATCGTCAACAAGTATTGAATGCAATGAAAACTCTTGTGTAACTGGAACCAATATACCGTCTGCTCGCAATGTATCGGAAGTAAGTATTTAACGTTATAGAACGAATTGTTTATATTTTTGTATAGCTGTTATATTTACTTATGCGTTTTTAGTGCAACTGTACAGAACACGAGGAAGAATGTAAAAGCATTAAAAGCGCGGCTTTTAATGGAAAGTCATATGCAAGACAGAGTATTAATATTAACATTAATAATGGTACTATGAGTCTTCGAATTTACGTAAAACTTCGAACCCGTTTCAAAAATGGTATAATATTTCATATATATTTTGACGATGAACGTTATGCTTTAATATATTTAGAAAGTAGTATATTGAAATTTCAATTCTCGTGTGGTTTGGAAACGATGTTACTTGGCGAGATTGATTCTGCTATTAATAATGGATTTGAAGCGGAGATCGATATGAGGTAGAATATTATCGATTTGTTGTTACTTACATAAGACAAACAAAAACATGTAAAATTTCATTATTTTCTTTTAGATTTGAATACTATATTATGAATAAAACTGATAAATGTTCCGCTAGATTGTTAGTAAATGGTACTACAGCCGTAAGCGGCGAACAAATGTTATCATTACGTGAAAAGTTTCCACATCGTGCTACTTTAAATTTAGGTGGCATACCATTGGCATTTTCCCATTATTTCCCTCGTGTAGCTATGGGATTTATTGGTTGCATGAACTCATTGACGGTACTAGATATAAATATACGATTACATTTATTATTTGTACAAATGTCAAATGCACTTTTCTTTTAACACTTCTATCGCTAAATTTGCTTGCGTGTTTTACATTTATGAATTGAAGATTTTGTAATTGAAGGTAAATGGTATCCAGAGAAATTTTATTCATGATTCTACAGAGACATTTCAAATTGAAGAATGTACGTCATTCTTTTGCTTATCAAATCCATGTCAAAACTTTGGAGCATGTGAGGAAACAAATGGTGTTGTTCGTTGTCATTGCGTTGCGGGGTTAGTAATTAAATTTTAATTTGCATTTTTTCATCATGTCTCAATATTAAACGAAATATTTTTTTATTTCATAATAAATTCACGTATATAATTCGATAGTTATACAGGGACATTATGCGAACGTTCAATATGCGACGAGAATCCTTGTTCGCTAGGTGCGACCTGTATAAGTTCACCCGGAACAGGTTTTATTTGCATTTGTCCTCTTGGAAATCATGGACTTTTTTGTGAAGAAGGTGATATGAAATATAACTCATAATTGTATTATAATTTGATGTTAACTACATCTATAATTCTATTTTTTTTATCAAATATTTTTCAGATACCATTGTTATTCGTCCATCCTTTTCAACTCTGGTACCAGGTTTTTCATCATATATTGCTTATGGTGTTTCAAATTCGATAAGGGACACTATGGAACTTAAAATGAAACTCATTCCACATACTGTAGATCAAATATCTCTCATAGCTTATTTAGGGCAAAGTGGTTCACGCCAAGAAATATCAGATCATCTCTCTATAACGTATGTACGTGGTTATATCATGTTAACCTGGGATCTTGGTTCAGGTAAATCGATATTGACAACTAATAACGGCGTCGGAGCATATGCTCCTACTAGTGCAATTATCATTCATTTGTGCAGTGATATTTATGTAGGCGTACGCAGAATCTTCACAAAAACACCCCTAACTTCCGTATCAGCTGCAACTGCGCCAGGAATAAAAAGCCATAATCCACATACAGTACATATTGGAAGAAAAGGGAGAGATGCATGGCTTGCTATTGATGGTACAGATAATGTTACTGGCCAAGCAGCTGGTGCTATGTCTCAACTTGATGTGTCTCCTATACTTTACATTGGTTTGCATCTTATTCTTTGTAAAATCTGATCTTTTATTTATACATATTTCAATTCTTTTCTAGATCTACTATTTGACATTTTCTAAGTGTTTTATAGGAGGTCACAAATCAAAAAATTTTGAAATGCTACCACATGATCTACCTTTACACACTGGTTTCTCTGGATGTATATTTGATATCGAATTACGTACGAAGGATACAGTCTTCCCTGTAACCAGTTCTAGTCCAGCTACTGGACGTGGCGTAGGAGAGTGTCACCGTAACGAATGTATTCGTCATTCCTGTAAAAATGGTGCAGTATGCTTGAATCATGGTTCTACATATAGGTATTTACTATCTTCTGTAAAAATCGTTGCTTTAATATTTCATTTACCATGAATTATATAATCTATTTTTTAGTTGTATATGCACGAAGGATTGGACGGGTCCGGATTGTTCTGTAGCAGTGGAAAAACGTTTTTCTAGTAATTTATCAACCTGTCATATATCGAATTAATAAATAATTTCATAATGTCACATAAAAAGCTAAACATATTACTATTCTTCATATTTTATTAAATTATTACAAACCTTGTTGATATATTATGTTAAAGTACCAATAATTTAATATTCCACAGGAATAGTTAACTATTGAGAATTTTATTTCCTTTGGGTAGCGAAGTAACTAAGTATGAATTTAAATGTACAAATAGGACTGCAGCTGCCACACGAGATTGTAAATCGTATTTACTGAGATCATGAGACCATTCAATGTTTCCCCAGTGTGAAATCTATAAATTACATGCGATAATGGATATATTAAACTGCACTTGTAATACTTTACATTTTCAATAATAGTTGTATAATACCTGATATATTTCTTCTAAGCGAGACAATTCTACAGCTTTCTCAACATCAATTACTCTTTCAATAGCAGCTAAAGTAAGAATTACTGATTTCAATGCATTAACTGCATATAAAAAACCTATATATTTCATAACTTATTATTAATTTATCATTTTTATAGTTATTAAAAACAAAATTGTAATATTTTACCATGAACAGCATTAAAATCATATGATGATAAATGTCTTGTTAAGACAGTTTTGGTTTCTATTGGCACTGTAGGTGTATCTATACTTTGGGTTTTAACAATATTTACTTTATAATGATCACAAAACCATTGTACTATAGGATCCCATTTTTCAACTTGTAACTTATACAGATCATCTATTTCCTATAATTATATATTTCTTAAACAACTCTTATGTCATATTATATGAAATAATTAATTTTTATATTATATACTCACGCTAGAATGAAATAAAATTGTATCTATTTCTAAACAATTTGTAATATAATTCACTATATCTAACTTGGTTTGATTGTTCGGATTATCCAGTACAGTATTACATAAAGCTGTCTGAAAAAAAAAAGGAAATACAATAAACTTGAAACTTTAAAGTTAATTAAATGATGTTACAACTATTGCATAAACTCACCAAGTGCATATTTTCTTTTTCGATAATATCTTTTTGTGCGTCCCATTCTGTTGCCACTGCTAAAGCTAAACCTTTATTATTTACTTCAAATATTTTCCCTTTAGGTGTTTTGAGTTTTCTTTGATCCAAAGTTATTTCAAATTTTCCACCACTTGACAAAATGTTAGTTCTTCGATAAAATCTTTTTACAGTAGCTATAATAATAACAATGATATCTATATTAAATTCATAAAGTTATTAAAAAAAAATAAAATTATTACATCTAAATCTTTTCACTCTTACCCATGCTTCTTATTATCATAAAAGCTGCTGTAAATTGACGATATTTGAAGGAACTCATTTTTATAATCAATTTCAAATCTTACGATTTTTTTATGCTTCAAATTCTTTTCTGTGATATTTAATAAATATCTTTAACATTATAATTAAACCTAAATTGCGGTAAACGTATATAACCAATTGCGAATGTTTATAATCATAGAACAAATAATTATATGTTTTGTACAATATACAAAAACAGTAGTCTTTGAGAAAAAAGCTTAAATAAAAGATAATTTATAACTAGAAGGTCATTTACAACTTTGATTTTAAGTATTTAAAAATCATAAGATATTCTGTATAATTCTAATAAGTTGAAACAATTATTCCGTTAATAATGTTTTTAAGTCATGACCATAGATATCAACATTAATATAGGAGGGTTAAATTTATATACAACAAGTATAAATAGAGAAGAATTTCTATTATAATCCACGTATCTGTGAATGCGCTAGTATCGCTTCTAAAAGCGCTATCTAGTGTTGACAATCCAGTTATCTGAATGACAAATTTTCGCTTTGTACAATAGTTTGGCTCCCCTGCAAAACCGTAATCAGCAGATTGGAGTTCATCTCAAGCGTATCTGATATTTTCATATAATCTTTTTACATCTGTATTATTTCTTCATATTGAATGGACTAAATAACAATGCATAAGGGAAAGCTAAGTTTGTTGTTATTTGTTTCTCTATGTGCCGTAGTTATACAAATTAACGCGGATAATGATGAAGTTCCATTAACCAAACTTGGTGCAAAAACAGGACCCACATTAAAATTCTTTTATTGGTAAGTATAGGAAAAATTTAATAATTATTAAAAATGACAGATATTATTATATTTATTAAAGTTATCACAATGAATACGTAATGTAGTAAAATTTATCATTTTGGTCATAATATTTATTCTTATTGCATTTACTTCTATATGAGAAAATCTGCATGTCATCGTTTATTGATTTTAGTACTATACAAAATATAATGACTTAAGAAACATTTAAGAACATTATTAAAATTATTATATGTATTATGCATTTATAGATATTAGATATTTAGATTTATATTTGATCTATATTTGTTATTAAAAATTATTTAATAATTTTAGCTATTCATGTGGATACAGAAAAGTTTATGAAGAGTATGTTGGTATTATAAGACAAAAATATCCAGATTTACAGATTGATGGAGAAAACTTTACTCCTCCTGGATATAATCTGTTGATAGCCAAAATTTTAGTAAATATATTATTTTCTTATCTTCCTTATATTTGATTTATACACAAATTTTAATTTGTAATTTTATTTAGGGAACAGTAAGAATTGTGATTATAGTTTTAATCATTAGCGGAGTTAACATATTTCAACGATTTGGTCAACCAGAACCATCATTATGGCGATGGTGCATTGACAATCGTTTTTATGCCTGTGTAATAATATTCTTTCTTTGCAATGCAGTAGAAGGTCAGCTTGTTGCATCAGGTGCATTTGAAATACATATTAATGGTATGTGTGCACTTATAATTTATTTTCTAATCAATATAGAATATTTTATATATATACTAAATTATAAGATCATATATATATATATATCGCATTAACGATATTAATAATTTAATGAAATATTACAGATATACCGGTATGGTCAAAACTCGAAACAGGAAGAATACCACAACCGCCAGAATTGTTTCAGATAATTGAAACTCATCTGCATATGCAATTTCTAGATGTGGATGTTGGAAAGATTGGTTTTAATAAGTAATATCATATTATTATAGTTTATATACTGTATTAATTTAATTATTTTCATTATTGAGAATTTGCCTTTGGCAAAGTATGATACACTTGAATGATCTTGATTTATTTTTATGTATTGATATTTCGTTATGAATGTCTCCTATATTAGTATGCTATGTAAGATAGAGAGTAAAAATCTATATGTCTATATAACATATATGTCTATAACATTCTAGTAAAATAGTTACCAAGAGATTACAATAATGATCTACATCTGCTATTTTAATGTAAACATAATATTTCAACATAAATATTTAAAAAATCGTATATACATTCGTTCCTCACTGTATATCTAGTTGTCAGTAGTTTGGTGACAAAATAGGAGTCCAACATAATCTTGTATATAACCAAAATAAAAGTATTATAACAATAATCCTTTAAACTTAAGGAGATGATGTTTTATTTCCGTGGTAAATTCCGTTTAAAAAAAAAAAAAAAAAGTGATATTCAATAAACACTAAAAGACCATTAACTAAAGAAACATAATGATTGGTGTAAAGAAGAACCAATCATCGAAGAGTTGTATACTCTATTGAAAACACATCACAGTGGTAACGTAAATATATTTTATTTTCGTATATAAATCTATTAGAATATAATCGGAATATATGAAATCACTGCGAAACATAAATGGACAATATAATATCATTTCTTGTAGAATTTATCAGAACTCTTTAATAGAAACGTCGATACGCGTATCTCTCACTGTCTATATTACTTGATAGAAGAGTTACGTATTATCAATATTTTTGTAATAACGTAAAATCCCCCATTTCGTTATATTTTCGTGTTATGTGTAAAAATCGAATGATCAATAATTTTATTTATAAATTCATGTAACCGACGTGGCCAATATTCGTAAGTTTCAAATGAACGTACTGCACATCCAAGTTGCGCACAGGTTTCTACTTCTGAATCTGATCCAATCGAACTAGACTTAACCTCTGAACGTGAACGAAACGCTGTATAATCATCGATGGTTAATATACACGAACGAATAGTACAAATAGGTCTTAAAGCAACTATATATTAATGTTTAATAAATAGTATTTATATACGAAAGACTATATGCATCGAGAATGTCACTGCAATACTCCTTTTCTGTCTACTTTTATTAATCGGACACTAAATTTTCTCTGATGCTGTTACTCATTGTACTATTATCATGGCGGTGGTCCGTCTGTATGATTCTACTATTTGTCGGCTATGTGCGGAAGATAATGGCAATGGAGAATTATTATATAGGGGCGAGGGTGATGATCCCGATTTAAGTTCTATGGTGAATCGCTATTTACCATTAAAGGTACGAAAGACTTTTAAATATACTCGAATATTAGACTACAACTTGACTTCCTACTGCTCACTAAATGATCCATATGGGGGCTCCACCGGTTTTCGGAGTTTATCGACTACTACACAGATCAAATATTCAATATCGTTCTTGATAATCAATTATCATTAAGTGAGCACCGTAAAAATTAATCTTTATTGATATAAAAATAATGACGCTGAAAAATGAATACATATTCCCTTTTGTTACTATTTACATCTTTACATATACTCTTTCATTATTGGTTAAAAAACTCGTATTCAACGAACACGTGTTTATTTTATCCTATCTATTTCTTCGTTTAATGAACTATTATCATCGTGATAAAATCATTAATTTAACATATAATATTTTATGAAAAGATCAAAGATTTGAGAAACATGATAAATTATTTTAAGCAGTTCTATTATATTATTTTAGTGTTGGGTTGGAAACTATTTTCTTATTATTTTATTTTATAAAGAAATCAATATAAAAATTGGTAATGTACATATACAATATATATGAACTAAATTCATTGATTATATTTCACAATCTGATAGCACTTTATAAAATTTTTGTTCTTTTTAGATTCGAGATGATGGCAAATTACCTAGAACAATTTGTCCTGGCTGTAATATTCAGCTGGAAGCTACTGTACAATTTTTTAAATTGTTGGTGGACGGGCAACAAAAAATTCGAGAAATGTGGAAACATCAGGTCGAATTGCAAAGAAAAGCAGAAAGAGAACGTTTACGTATTGAGAGGCAAAACACAGAAGTTATTACAGGATTACCAGATTCGGATAATGACATAAAAAATAATGAAGATAATCAATTAGAACAACAAATAATCATTAAAGGTAATAGAATATATTTTAGTCTGAAAATATTTATAATATTAATGATTATCTTTTAGTAATGCCTGATGGATCCTTATATACCGCTGAACATGAAATAAGTTTGCAAATGGAAGGATTAAATAAACCAAGAAGAAAAAGAGGCCGGCCTCCCAAAGTTCACAATGATATGGGATCTAAGGTTTGTAATAAGAGAGTAATGTATTTGAATATATTTATATATTTCTACTTTGTTCAAACTTTATATATTTTTTAGGTAATTTTAAAAGAAGACATAGAAGGAGCAAGTCAAGGTGAAGAAGATAAACAAGAGGAAGAAATTGAAGAGGTAGATGGTGATGGTAGACGTCGTAGGAAGCGTAAAGTTCCCAAAAGGTGAAAAAGAATATAAATATACCAAATGCATATTTTGCATCAAATGTTACCATATCATAATAATTATGAATGAAAAATAGGTTTATGGAAGCTGTTCAAGGCAAAGAATTGGAAAGAATATTTAAGGAAGAAGGTGTTATAGATGAAGAAGAAGACGAAGAAGCTGATCCTTTTGAAGATTCTGAAGAGCGATTAAATGTCACAATTCCAGACGGTCAAGAAGGTTAATTTTAACATATTTAGTAATTACTTAATGTAATATCTTTTTTAAAAATTATTGAAAATATTAAATCAGTAGTATATAACAAACACTTAATATTATGGATTATTATTATGATTAGAGTAAAACTAATCACGAAAATATTTTTTAGAAATAATTGGACACTTAGAAACTGAAGAAGGAAAGGATTTAGGAGAATTAGTAATTGTAAATCGTGGAAGAGGCCGTGGTAGACCAAAATTGCGACGTCGAAAAAACAAATTTACTTGCCAATTATGTGGTAGAGGTTTTTTACAACGTAGTAGATATATTGTGCACAAGTAGGTATATATATTTTTTTATAAACAAATAATTATTGTTTAATGAGTTTCATTGTTTTATTATATAAGTAATAAAATTTTGATTAAATGTTTTTGAATTACAGAAGTTTTCATAAAAGTGTAAAATACGAATGTAGAGAGTGTAAGAAGTTATTTACGAATAAGGACAATTTTGCACTGCATCAAAAAATGACCCAACATACGGGATGTGGTATTACAGAAATTAGTGATGAACATGATAATCATCAAAATCAAATGGTTGAAAATAAACATTCAATATCGAATAATATGTTGTTCCATGAAACTAAGGATTTAGGAAGTACATTTATAAATGAACAGAATATGGAAATAGTCACAGAAACTTCAGACAAAAATATAGGAAATAATTCAGATATTATGTGTGGGAAATGTGAAAAAACATTTCAGACAAAAGAATCATGTGAATTACATGAAAAAATAATTCATGAAAACGAGAAGCCATTTATTTGTAACATTTGTAATAAAAGTTTTGCTTATCAAACCAATTTAAAAGGACACATGCTTACTCATGAGGTATGTAAGAAATATAGAAAACGTAAAAAAAGATATCATAAATACAATTTTAGAAAAAAGTAAATTGAATTATATATTGGTATGCAATAATGTTAAAACAAGAATCATATAAACATTTTTATTAAAGGGAAATAAATCAGATAAAGGATATCCATGTGATATTTGTGGAAAAGTATTAAATCATCCAAGTTCTGTTGTATATCATAAAGAAGCTGAACACAATAATGGTCGTCGGTTTGTATGTAATAAATGTGGGAAGAGTTTTAAACATAAACAATTATTACAACGTCACCAACTTGTACATTCTGATGATCGACCTTATGTATGCAAATCATGTAATGCTAGTTTTAAAACAAAAGCAAATTTAATTAATCATCAGTCTACACATACAGGAGAGAAAAAATATTTTTGTGAAATATGTGGTCAACAGTTTGCTCATAAAACTAGTCTGACTTTACATTACAGGTAATTACATTGGTTGTTACGATTATATTATATTATTGCAATATGTCATTTTATTTGTTATTTTGTTTTTTATTTTAACACAATGAAATGCTTTAGGTGGCATACTGGTCATAAGCCATATACTTGTGAAGTTTGTCACAAAAGTTTTTCTCAAAATGGTAATCTTCAAGAACATATGCGCATACACACTGGAGAGAAACCATACTGTTGTGATTATTGTGGACGTAAATTCACAACTTCGTCACAATTTAAGTTACATGTTAAACGTCATACTGGTGAACGTCCATGGAAATGTGAGTTCTGTGCCAAATGTTTTCTACATAAAGATACATGGAAGTGTCATGTACGTAGACATAAAGGAGAAAGACCTTTCCAATGTGCGCATTGTAATCGTGGATTTACAGAACAATGGGCTTTAAAAAAACATCTTCGATTACACACAGGTATTAATTCATATAAGTAATATGTAGGTGCTTGTGTGTTTTGAATTATATTATTTATTGTTTTTATACTTTATATTAAATTTATTGTACAGGTGAAAAACCGTATTCTTGTGATGTTTGTGGAAAAGCTTTTGCTGATTGTTCTAACTTAACAAAACATAAAAAGGTAATTTATAATCTGAAACATTAATGAGTATATATAATTTTTGTACATAATAAAATATATACATATATAAAATAAAAAACAATTCATTGCACAGGTGCATAGAGAAAATAAAGTTCTAACATTAGGTGAAATAACTGAAGGTTCTGCAGTTGGTGAAGTATGGCAAATCTTACCAGACTCCCAAGAAACAGATGAAAATTCGTTAAGTGATCAAATGGCTCAAGTCATTACGGCGGAAGAAACGTCTGCAGATGGAATACAACAAATTATTTATGTCTCCTATCAAGATCCCGATGATCCTAATTTATCAAGAACATTACATTTTGGTATCATTATAATTTACTTATGCTGTCGGGCTAAATATAAAATACATTTAGTTATTTGAAAAATAAAGATAATATAAATTACGTTTAATTTATAGTTGATACTGGTATGATTCGTGAAAAAGGAATGGTAAGCGCTCCAGGACATTCTTTACCTCATTTGGATGTTGAAGATGAAATACTCCCCGATCAAACGCATACAGCCAATACTTCAGATGAACGAATGGATATGGAACTATCAGAGCCAGATCTACAATTACAAGTAAAATAAATATAATATAAAAAAATTGTAAATATATGTTAATATCGACAAAATAATCATTGAATTTTGCTTTATCCAGATTACAGATGAAGAAGGTAATCCAATTCCACTTTCTATACATGACGCAAGACAATTATTGTCACAAGGACAATTTGTTAGTCAATTAAATGATGGTCAAACTATTAGAGTTCATTCAGGTGTAATTACTCAAGAGTTTGCAGGATCTTTAGGTGTCCATGTAAATCACAATAGTAATATGAATAATACTACAATCAATGAAGTAAAAACAAGTTCAATATCAACTATACAAACGGATGCAGAAGCAATTGTCAAAGCATTAGAAGTAAGTTGTGTTTCTTATGTTTGTATAAATCTTTTGCATATTATATGGTATACAAAGTGATGTTATTTATAAATAGTGTTGATTCCAAGTTTCATTGAATAAATTTGGTTATTTAGGATGAAGATACGGATGCAACAGCTGTTGCTACTATAAATCAAATGGGAGGTGAAGATCAGACAGAAATGTCAGATGGACAACAAGCTATAGAATTTACAACACATGATGGACAAAAAGTTCGGCTTGTTGCTTCATACCACGTTGATCCATTGCAACTTGCTTCAGAGTACCTGACTATTGTATAAAAACAATAATTTGTATAGTAAAATAATTCTTAATAAATAGAACAAGAAATACTGATAGGCTAATCAGTAAAAAAGTTAATTATAAATAAATATAATATGTAGTAAATACTATAGCTTAAACTTATTACTTATCTTATAAATTGTAGCTATTACAATCATTAATAATGTATGTGCAAATAGAAGTAATGAAATCGAATCTACTTCTTATTTTATTTTGATTACATACACCTTACATACCCTAATAAATGCCCACAATGTGTAAATTTATTTTAAATCATTTGGCATAATTGTTTAAATATAAATTAAAAAATTTAATTATTCGTTTAAATGAAACAAATAATATCACAAGGAGTATAAAAAATTAATATTTAAACAGTAGTAAAAGCACTTAAATATAATAACGACGCGCGCGAGAAACTTAAAATAATTTTACTTTCAAATTATCTCAATACTTATAAATCTTAATTTCAATCATCGTTGGCTTTGTGTAATATCAACATATTCGGGTTTACAAAATTAGTTTTCTTTTGTATTTCGACAAACACATCGTAGCTCTCTATTTCTAAATGCGAAAGCTTAAAAATTAATACTTTCGATAATTTTGTAATTATTTAAACAATTTTTAATGAACACGGAGCACAGCAGATTAATATTTAAACAATAGTACAATCATTTACAGATTACAAATATCGCAACGCGCGAGAAATCTAAAATAATTTCAATTTAAAATTACAATACTTTGAAATTTTTATTTCGTTTAATATCAACGTGTAATGTCAATATGTACGGGTATTTTGATAACTTTGACAATTACCGAGTTAGTTTTCTTTTTGTATTCAGACGAGTGAACATCGTAGTTCTATCTTTTTAAACGCGGAAGTTTAGAAATTAATACTTTTAATAATTTTCCTATTATTCAAACAATCTTTAATGTACGCGGAATACAATAAACTATATTTAAACAATAATACACTTACACATTCAAAATTTAAACAATTAACATTACACAGATCGTGAGGAACTTAAAATAATTTTAATATACAATATAAATACTTCAAATTTTGATTTGAGATCCTTAGTTACTTGTCAACAAAATCAAACCTATTATAGACTTTAACAATAACTGGATGAGTCTTCCTTTATACTCCGAAAAGTAAACATCGAAGAACCCTTGAGATGATTAAGTAACAATGAAGAGTTAAAGTAAATAAACTACAGTATTATACATTTCGAAAAGGTGGTGGGATATCTGTGACGTCAACAGAATCATATCTTTAACAACAATAGGATCAGTATGAATTTGTATACGTACGAGTGAACGTCGAAGACGCTTCGGGAAGTCTTTCCTTTAAGTATCAACGAATAGTTAAAGCAAATAAGATCCAATATAATATATCTTACGAATAATTTATATAATTTCCTTTATTGAAGATCCAAAATTTTCAACTGGCGGTCCTCGACTGCCTGTGATGTGAATAAAATAGGACTTTTGATCGATCTTGACAGTTACTAATTCAGTTTGGCTTTGTACTCCGACGAGTGTACACCGTAGTTCTCACAGGACGCGATCTCTGCAGAAAATGACGAAGAATTAATATAAGTATGTGATTATATTACTTATTTTTTCAATATTCTATAGAATTCCTTTCACTTTAGGTTTGAATTCTGCATTGGCGGTCCTTCAATGCACGTGTCGATAACAAAATCAGATTTTTGACCGACTTTGACAGTTACTAGTTCAGTCTTGCTTTCAAATTCGACGAGTACACATCGCAGTTCTCGCAGTACGCGTTCTCCGCAAGTAATAACAAAAAGTTAATGTAAGTATAATATTATCACTCATTCCTTCTATATTGTATACAATTTATTACGTTTTAGGATAAAATGGTGAAGTGGGGATATTCTCCTACCCGTGAAGACGATAAAATAGGACCTCTGACTGACTTTTACAGTTTCTGGTTCAGTTGTATTTTGGAATTCGACGAGGGAACATAGAAATTTTCGCGGATACCATTCCTTCTAGTACTAAGGAAGAGTTTACGCAAGTACAATACTTTATCACTCATATTTTCGAAATTCT
>NC_057696.1:4990048-5040048 GCF_014466175.1 Vespula pensylvanica
ACCGTTAGCTCGTGGGTCCCCAGATGCAGCTACCTCCACGCGGTGGGACCTGGGCCGGTAGTACTTGCGAAATATGCAAATCTAAGTCTAAACTATATAACTCAAGTACTACCGGGCGAATGGCTGCATATTTCAGTGCGTTTCCAAAATCTTTTCTTTCTAATTCTAATTAAACATTAATGTACTTGTACTTTACATTGTGTTGTATATTGATAGATAAACACCTTAGATATAGTGGAATTATAAAATAATTTCTTCAAAAAATACACTGAAACATTCTAATTTCTTTATTATTGCTATTTATTCTTATTTATTTAAAAAAAGAATATATTATATACAAAAATTTCTCTCATACATTCAATTAAAAGAAAAAAAACCTGTTTTTAACATCAGAATCAAATGATAAACCCTTCCCAAATTGTTTTAAATATGGTAGGGCTAAATAACTTTGGAAGCTGGATAAAAATATGAAGATTTTGATGCTAGTGTTATCGTAATATCCAATATCCAAATTTTATAACAAAACGGTAATTTATTGATTTGTACTATGGTATATATAACAAAAATGAAATGTTGTAATACATTTTTTGCACTAGCTGCAAATATGAGTTTTTAGAACAATGTACATAATTAAAACTAAATCATATCACAAATACTTTTTAGTATTATGCATAATTTTTAAGTCATATAAAAATTTATTCAAATTTTATTTAACTCATCCAATTACAATGTCAAAACTTCTCCAATGATGGAGTAAGTAGATTACATAGTTTCTCATTAGCTGACAAAGACGAACATGAAGAATAAATTCTAAATTGGCATAATTAATTACATCCATCGTTGGATATATGTTTCAAATGCGTACAAAGAATTATATATAACAAAGCAATTGTGAGTATTTCTTATAGAAAAATAATAGAGTAGCAGGCTTTTAAGATTTATAACATTAAACATTTTTTAAGATAAACATACATTAAATTTGATACGTATATAAAGAATTCCAATTATGATTACTTATGTGCAAGTAAATTCATTAAGTCGAATATAATCATAATTGACATTGACGTATATACGTTTGCATTACATAGCCATATTTATAAGTTTGTAATACACTTAACTAGTCATGTATGTTTATGCCGTTAGCATAAAATTTTGGGTATAATCATATTCAATCGTAGGTATAACAGATTGTACGAATTTTAAAAATATTATGAGATACATATGGACACCAAGTTCCCGGCCACCCTCCATTACTGTTTCTACAATTTTCTTCATCACTTCAGCATGTCTATGTACATATTACAATGGAAAATATAACCCATTTGTATAAAAATTTTAAATAATATTGTTGCTTAATTAGATGGCATGTAATTAATACCTGCATGGATGAACAGAAGCCATTGGTGGTCCAGGTAAATGAGGATGTATTTCCATCGTCACAGTTTTTTTAGCATGATCTTGACTAACATCTTCATACATTTTTTCTACCGTAAGTGGCTTTCGATTCTACAAAATAATTCAAGTAGTAATTTTATTGAATTACTTACTAATTATAAAAAAATGTTTAATTGTGTGTGTGTGTGTGTATGTCTGTTTTAATAGACTAACCTCATCATAACCACAAAGCCACAATCGAGGTGTTTGGTAATATTTATCATAGGTAATGTATAAATCATAAGTGCGTGTATGAATAATTTCTCCTTCAGAAAACAATTCTGTTTTTTCTTTTGCAATCTTTTTTGAAGTCTCAGCAGTAAACTACAACAATTCATCAAAATAATATATTAATTTGTAAATAATTACATGATATATTAATGAAATATTTAGTACGTTTCTTGTACCTTGTCTTGTTCATCAAGCATGCCACTTATTTCAAATGCTTCCATATCAGCAGCTTCTTCATCATCTTCATCACCTTCACAAGAATCATTTTCATCTAATGATTGAATTGGTTGATTTTCTTCTAATGTCATTTCGGTTACTCTGTCATCTATACCACCTAGAGTTGTATCAAAGTGATGAGTATCAACCCATCCACCTTCTGGATCATCAGCTTCTATAATACATTCTTGTTCTTTGCTGTACTCAATCTAAATTTAAATGAAAGAAATCATATGTATTCTCAATTAATAACAATGTAAATATATAACTAATACCTGTTTACA
Organism: Vespula pensylvanica; assembly: GCF_014466175.1. NCBI lineage: Eukaryota > Metazoa > Arthropoda > Insecta > Hymenoptera > Vespidae > Vespula > Vespula pensylvanica. The sequence goes on from NC_057696.1 coordinate 4,992,214, forward strand.
TCTGCGTGTACAAGGAACATTGCGAGTAAGTAAAAATTGTTTTTCTTTTGGCAAATATGACTTTGCTCTATCTTCATCACCTGTAGCCCATTGCCAAGTAGGACAATGATGTACAAGATGATCACCAGCAGCTACAAATTCTTCTGGTGTCAATACACCTGTTTCTCTAAACTTACTTTCCTAGGAAATCAAAAAATATCAGAATTATGTTGATATAATCATCGAAATTATTATGATAATACTTGATGAAAATTTATTTTTATAATTGTTTAGAAAAAAAAAATAGTATGAAAGAAAATAGGAGATTATACCTTTAACACAGGGGTTAAGTATTCTGCGACACCCAATGCTGTACCTTTTACAGAATTTATAACACTTTGCATTATAGACAAATTCGTGCAGTTTCTTATCAACGAATGATTCTGTTTTGAAAATATGACAATCTAATTTATTATTCACAAAAAATCACAGTGCATGCCGGTATTAAATAAACAGATCTGCTGATTTTTTATGACAGTATTAGACAATACATAAACGAAACGCTTTCTTTTGCCTGTCGCTTTTTCACTGCTATCGATTCGTACCACAACCTTTCATTCGTACGTGACTTCGCATGACAGAATTACAGCTGGCTATTCGTTAGAATATTAGGGTGATTTCTAATGGAAAGATCCGTCGCACTAAAAGTTAAGCATTTTGTTCAATATCTATTTTCATTGGATAATTTTGTAAGAAAATATATTTAACGAAATGCGTACACGTCTATAGGAAAACTAATGTTTTTTGAATTATTTACAATATTTATATGGATTTATATTTAGATTTTAATAACTTTTGCGCGCGAATATCGTTACTCTAATATTAATAATAAAATATTAGTAATAAAAAATAAAATGAACCTTCCAATATTCTCAGGTGTGGTATATTTTGATTGGTCACACAAATGAAATGTATTAAAGCCAATAACATTACCACTACTATTTTAGGATTATTTATAAAAAGTAAATACTTTTCGTAAACGAATTTGTACGATTATGTGATATATAAAAACAATTTTTTAGTGATAAATACGATTAACATGAGATAATGTTAAATCCTATATAAACGAGATTATAAACTTGTCGATCAGATCCAGTATATGATTTTTAACGTGACACACAAATTGGTCTTTATAATACACATACATAAACTATTTGCCTTATATATGAACTTATAACTAGAAAGTTACAGTATTATATACATCAAGACAAGTTTGCAATCGAATTTGGAATAAGATTGAATGGTAAGATCAGTTTACAATTCATTGCATAATATTTTACTTGTATGACAGGTTATATTACTTCGTTTGAATTTTTGGAACACAGCTAAGCAGAACTTCGCAATCAATTTAAATATCATTTTAACTCGTTTCTCGTAAGATGTTAAATGTTATTTAATAATTCTTCTAATTTTATCATTCGCATGATGCTTTAGTCATTTTATGTCGGTTGTTTTTAGTTTCATTCCAGACTTTTACTGTTACTTACCTGTGTGTCAATACCTAAAATCATCCTTACGTTCGCCCACCATTTTTAGTATATATTTATCAATTATAATAATCGTTACATTCCTGTTATTTTAACTATCCACAGCGCCTTCTTCTATTCTTCGCAACACATATTTCAGTGCTCGGATTAGTTAAAGATTTAGTTTTTTAAGAATGAATATTTTTAGGTTAGATCACCGAAACTTAATGCTTATGCAGATGGAAAATTATTTATATCACCTCTAATATAACTGTACGTTATAATTTTGATAATATTACCAACTACATTTATAAAAAAGCAATGACATCTGAAATCGTACGTAACATAAAAATGTGGACAATTTAATGGTCTACTAAGAAACTATAAATTTAAAGGTAAAGGAAGTGTCAGATGATCTTTTAGTTCTTTTTTTTAATGTACTAGAAAATAATTCTGACAATCTTATTTTTCCATTAGGTTTATCTTTATAATATTTTTATTTGTTTTTCTGTAATAGTTATTTCTTGAACATGTATTTTTTTATGAAATACATTAGATTGTACATTCAATTAGTATAGATAACGAAACATGAACTGTTAAGTACTTACAGTTGCACCTGTTAAAATTACTTATTTATTTCATGTATGTTATAAAAAATATATATATCTTGATATTTATAAACACTTATCACAGTATAATAATATATATTTTTATAGCTTTTTTTAGAGACTTCATAAAGTATAAATGCTATATATACATATTAATATATTAACATGTTAAAAAAATATACTCTAATCTACTTTTAATATAATATTAATGTTTTATAATTGTTATCTTATTTAGTATATTTGTTGAATTTTAATATATTTTAAAATAATGAATAATAGTAATGAATCTATATAATTATTTTCTATTAACAAGTTACATTAAAAGTGTGTATATTCATAAAATTACAAAAATAATTTTATAGTTATATGTATATATTTTTTCTTTTATATATATGTATATATATATATAGCATTATTTAATATTTACAGCAACAATATATCACATTTCATAGAATTTCATGGAAAATTAATATATTTAATATCTTACTTTTGTTATAATTAATCTATCTTCCACTAACTTGTATATATTTTTGTCATTCCATGATATATTATTGCATTGCAGTATTGTAAGTAATTACTTTACATTTGAATATACGATATACAAATAGAATTTAAAAATAATTTATCAAGTATTATTTATGTAGAATTTAATTACTTTATTAATTGTAACATTTGCAATGTAACATTATTTCTAATTTATCTGATATTCCTTATATTTTGCATAAATATATGCATTATTATTTAAAAACATAATCGGATTATTCTCTTTACAGGATACCTGAAATCTGGAAACTGCATCCTGATTGCTACCTACCATATTCATGAAAAAGGTTTCAGTTACTATGTCAAAGTCCTTCTTACATTTTATACATGATTAGTAATACCAAAACCACATAACAGTCTACTTTTATTTTTCGCACATGATCCACAAGGTGTGCATCTTATAAGAAACATGCCTCTGTTCGGAAAGTCTCAAAAAAGTCCGGCGGAGGTGGTAAAGGCTCTCAAGGAAGCAGTAAATGCATTGGAGCGGGGTGACAAGAAGGTAGAAAAGGTATGTTGCAAGTATACATTTCGGTTTCTATGATGAAATACATTCACTTTTAGGCTCAAGAGGATGTCAGCAAAAATCTTGTACACATAAAAAATATGTTATATGGAACTGCTGAAACTGAACCACAGGCAGATATTGTTGTGGCTCAATTGGCACAAGAATTATATAACAGTAATTTATTGTTGTTACTTGTGCAAAATCTAAGTCGTATTGACTTTGAGGTATATCTTATTTCAGTGCAAGAACTTATATATATTATTAATAGAGATCATACTGCATATTTTAATAAATTTATATAACTTGTGTATTATTTAGGGAAAGAAAGATGTTGCTCAAGTTTTTAATAATATTTTAAGAAGACAAATTGGAACAAGATCTCCAACAGTGGAATATATATGCACCAAACCAGAAATCCTGTTTACTCTTATGTCTGGGTAAATTAGCTATTAAACTGAATCACCAGTTATATTCAATTAAAAAATAAATCAAATTATATTTACATTTTATTTTAGTTACGAACATCAAGACATTGCATTAAACTGTGGCACTATGTTAAGAGAATGTGCAAGATATGAAGCATTGGCAAAAATTATGATATATTCAGATGATTTTTACAATTTCTTTAGATATGTAGAGGTGTCTACATTTGATATAGCATCTGATGCGTTTTCTACGTTTAAGGTATATGCATATGTACATACACAATTGAACAATAAATGTTCAAACAAAAAAGAATTTGTATATATAAATTAAGTAATATTATATTATACTAATTATACTATTTACTGTAGGAATTACTTACAAGGCACAAAATTCTAAGTGCTGAGTTTCTAGAAGTTAATTATGATAAAGTTTTCTCTCATTATCAAAGGTTATTGAATTCTGAAAATTATGTAACAAGACGACAAAGTTTGAAGTTGTTGGGTGAGCTTTTGCTTGATAGACACAATTTTACAGTATGTATTTATTTTAATAATCACATGAAATATTAAATATATTCTTCATGAAAGATTCATTTTCTCATAACAATTATTCCAGGTTATGACACGATATATTTCAAACCCTGATAATTTAAAACTTATGATGAATATGCTTAAAGAAAAATCACGGAATATACAATTTGAAGCATTTCATGTATTTAAGGTATGTCATCTATTTTGTTTATAATAATTAATACGGCCATATAATGATTATGAAACAATATTCCTATTTACACAGGTATTTGTTGCTAATCCAAATAAACCTAAACCAATTCTTGATATACTTCTTCGTAATCAGGAGAAGTTGATAGAATTTCTAACACGCTTCCACACAGATCGTTCGGAAGATGAACAGTTTAATGATGAGAAAGCATACCTAATAAAACAGATCAAAGAACTTAAGTCTGTACATGAAAATTAAGTCAAAAATACAACTACTGCTACAGCTACTGTTATTACTACAATCAACTCTATTGCTACTACTGCTATTCTACTATTACCACCAATGTCGCCACTGTGGCTATTTATTATTCTAAGACTATATTATTCAATTAGCATCATCATCATGATCATCATCATTATCATCATTAATGTTATTTTTTAGCATCACCACTGCAATTATCATCACTATTATCATAATTATCATTATTTTCATCATCATTATCATCCTTATTGTAATATTATTTTTATTACATTAATGTTGTTATTATTATATTATTATATTATTATATTATATTATTATTATTATTACTATTATTATTATTATTACTATTGTCGTTTCCACCATGTGATTTTCATTATCATCATCTTAGTCGTCGTCATCATCATTTACAATAATAGCATTATCATCTTCATCATCATAATAATTAACTATTACTTTTATCATGAGCACCATTGTCATCATTGTCATTATTACTGCTACTATTACTGCTATTATTGCTACTACTATTGTTAGTAATGCTAATACACAATCAGTTAATTTTATTTTCGAATAGTTGTGTAAATAAAATTTACATTTATCACTTATTATTGTATCATATAAAGTTGAGATGATGTTGTAATACTCTATATTTCCATTAATGAGTTGATTATTAAAGTAAATGGTATGGCAGCTATAAGAAATTATCTTTTAATTTTGTTAGCATTCCTTTGACAGATCAATCAAATTTACTGAATACTTTGTTTTGTTAATATTGCAGAAAATATAAATACAGCAAATAAGTTACCTTAAAAAATTTGACAACTTATTTCTCCTTAATGAACTACATTTATACGTGTTTATATCGATATTTATTTACATTTATACTTCCATTTTTGTATTAATAAAATATAATTTCGATATATATATATATATATATATATATATATATATATATATATATAATTTACGCAGATAATCTTTTACAGATATAAATAATTTATAAATTGTTCTTTGTTTCTAAAAGTCTATTTAAAAACAACTGATTGCATATTTCTGGTAAACATTTCTTTACATCGAATTAAGAAAATGGTATTTCTATATTTATGTGACCATTAATATATAAGATTGGTAAAGTAATTTCATCAAGTTCATGTAATATTAAATTTATACTTAAAATCTTATATTTTGCTAAAAAGTATTATTGAGACCTTATAGCTTTTAATAAATTATCAAAAATGGTCAGGAAGATACGAGAGTTCATGAGAAATGAAAGTTTAATTTATTGGTAATCTAGCACATCTTTGTATTTTTATTTATATAATTCTGTTTCAAGATAAATGTTCTTTTATGTCCAGTTGTTCAAGTATTGCTGTTATAGCATTCTCAATGGTTGTAAATATACGAAGTTGTTTATGGAAAAGTGACCAATCAGGTTTAGAACTTGGAAATAAGTTAGTTTGCTTTCTTAATATTTCTGAGTAGTGTGCAAGCTTGTCTTTTCCTTTAATAATTTTTTTATATATAGAATTTAATAACCAGATGGACTGTGAACATGTAAGTGCCTATAAATCAAGATATTGAATGAACGGATTAAAACAACAAAATAATATTATAAATTAATGTTTAAAGAAAAATCAATAAAAAAGATGGGATATATTATAATGATACTATAATTATATAAAGAAAGAGTTACCTTCTTATATTCTTCCTCTTTTATGAGTAACCACATTAGTGTTGCTACATGTAAAGATAACTCTTCGTGATCCAATTTATCATGTAGTAGTTTTACTGTTGGTAATGCATATCTTGGCTATTATAAAGTCAGTAAATAGAAATATATATAATAATTAATATTAATTAATAATAATTAATTTAATAATCTTACACATAATAATATATATAAAATTGAAATATGACTAATCATACTTTATTATAACACAATTGTATTATTTAGATATATATCTAAGAATAATAATTATTTATTCTTACCATGCAGACATAACTCCTTGTTGGTGGAAACTTAGCAAGTGTAATAAGTATATCTGTTGCTCGTAAACAGACTATTGCCCAAGGTAATGATCTATTACTTTTAACATATGTTTCATAAATATTGTCAACCAAGTTATGCTCACATAAAGTAATGCACTCCTTTGGTGATAATCTAGTTATCAGACCTGTACAAAATGTTTATATTAATGCTATTGTAATTTAAGCTCATATTTTAGTAAATATATTATTAACCTAATGAAGCAAGACACATTGAGAGTTGACCAATCTTGTTGAATTTTTTAAGTATATCAATTGATTGTTGATAACGATGTGCTAATGTTGCATGTGGTGATGCTGTTATTGTGGCCGTTTTTAATCTTTGCCGTACTTCTGACATATGAACAGATTCTTTTTGCCTTATTCGATACCCTTTCCATGCAGCTTGTATAATTGTAGCTGCTAATGTTTTTTTTTTAGTTCTTAAAATAGTAATCCACCATTTTTGAATTATACTAGCTGCACGAATTCGCTTTTCATAATATAAACGTTTTTCACGTATATTTCTCCACCATCTTTGAATTTTTATAACTGAAATTATTATACTACTATACATTTGTCGCACAGTAAATTGTAAAAGATCTTGTCCTTCCTTTTTATCTTTAAAATCAATAAATTTACATTTTTTTATAAATAAAATTTGCCACCACCAGTTTTGAATTGTTTTAGCAGCAGAGTGATACATTCTTAATTCATTTCTCTGTGCTCTTGCTATTAATTTAGCCCTCCACTTAACTTGCAGCCATATAGTAGCTTTTCTTAAAGCATCATATTCCTGAGCAAGTTTTCTGCTAATTTTAATTGATCTATAACGACGCTGTACTTTAATTGTTACAAATTTCAATAGTTCATAATTTAAATAGACTTTTTTGCCTATAACATACGCTCGCCAATGGGCCTGTATTGTTAAAGCTGCTCGTTTCTTGGTAATGAATCTTTTGTATGCTACTTTCATTCTCCAATATGATTGTATAACGATTGTACTTTGCCGCAAGCGGACATACGATTGTCTAATATGACAACTAATTTTATTAGCTCTAAATAAACGTTGTACATAAATAGTAGCAGATTTCAGAGCACAGAATTTGTAATATTCTCTTTTAGCACTTTGTAAAGCTCGCCAATGTTTTTGTACTTTTATTGTACATAATTTTAATTTTTTATATTCTCTTTGTTCTTGCTTCATCAACAATGTAGAACGCCATTTCCTTTGTAATATAATTGCTGCTATGTTCCGTTTATGTAGCAAATACTTATATTGTTGTTTAGTTTTAATCATTCTCCACCAAGTCTGAATTACTATACATGCTCTTTTTTTAGATAGATATTGCTGTCTAATTGATCGGGAAAGAACTAAAGTACGCCACCGCTTTTGCAATGATATCGTTGCTTTGCGAAGTTCTAAATAATTATTTCGTTGCTTTTGAGTAATATTAATATTTTTCCACCACCGTTGTATACATATTGCAGCATTCTTAATTTTTAAAATATTTCTATGAATAATTCTTTTTACCATAATGCATTTATACCATGCTTCTATTTTCACAACAGCTACTTTTTTTTTTAAATATTCATTTCTCGCTAATGTTTTCCTCCAATACTTTTGAATAATAACAGCAGATCTGTGCACAGTTTGATATTTTTTTTCTTGCAGAACGGCTATCCACCATCTCTTAATTATATTAGCAGCGTCTTTCATAATCACGAAATTATTTCTTTCATGTCTCATAATTAAAATACTTTTCCACCATATTTCTATTGTATGAATAGCCTTTAATTCTTTGCATCGTTCTTTCTTTATTTTATCATACATTTTTTTAAATTTCCATCTATTCTGAATAAAGACAACAGTATTTCTGTATTTTAAATAATTCATATGGTCAAATTTCATTAAAAGCGTTGCTCGCCAATATGTTTGAATTACAATACATGCAATTCTCATGTTAATATAAGTCACTCTCTGTACTCTCATTTCTTTTAATGCTCGCCACTGTCTCTGTATAACGATCGAAGCTTCCCGTTTATTTTGAAAATCTTGAACATCTAATCTACATTCGTGTATTCGTTTCCACCATTTTTGCAATTTTATTGTAGCCGACCTAATAAGTAAAAATCTTCTACGATCGCGAATACCACGTATTGAATGTCTCCATTTGTTTTGTAAGAATCGAACAGCTTTCTCTTTTCTTTGTAATTTTCTTATATATTCTTCTTTTAAAAGGATCAGTTTTCTTCTAGTCAATGTTCTTCTCCATGCTCGCTGTATAATACAAGCTGCATTATTTTTATATGTTCGTGTATAATTCCTTATACGAACATACCACAGTACAGCACGCCACCAGTTTTGTATACATTGTGCAGCTTTTTCGAATCTTGGTGCTTGATATTTGTATATAATTTGCCATAATAACGATAATGTTTTTTCTCTATGTCCATCAGCAATACTTCTTGCATCAATGTTACCAGTTAAAACATAGCTACATTGTAAAAGTGCTTTCAAAGCAATATCAACATTGTGTATCTTTTGTAAACGTGAAATCGTCGGCATTCTGCATTGGCGCGTTAAATCCGACCGTCCACTGATTAATTCCATAACTCGGCAAAGTCTGACACCATCTCGTAAATCACTTTGAATACTTGTTACAGCATAATCAAATTCATCTAAATACGTTTGCTTATATGACACAACATATTCATATGATCTCAAAACCTTGGTAAGATCACCAATACCACTTAAGACTTCTCGAGAAAAAGCTAACAGGATGCCTCTGCTATCTTTAATATTTGCTTTTTTATGAAATAAGCATGGATCGTGGCGAATAAGTTTATTAATCTTAGAATAATCTAAGAAGTAAACTAAAAAAAGAAACTTTTTTAACATAAATTTATTCATTTGAGTTATGAATGTCGTGTGTTGTTGTTTTCTATGATAAGCGTTTGGATAACTTTTTTTTAAAAAAGGATCAGAAAAGAATCTTGTGAGAATAAATCTCGTAAGACCAACCAAATCGTTGTTAGAATGTAATGGTATATTTTCGCCATAGATAGTTTCTAATCCAATTCTTAGCCATAATGGATTATAACTTAAAAATAATTCCAGCATTTCTTTTTGTAATCCTAGAAAAATAAAAGCAAATATATGCATTTAATTTAATGAACTTGACAGAAAATAAAGAAAACTGAACAAAAACAATCATAGTACTTTTTCATATAATTTAATAATTTACCAATATCTCTATGCAAGTCACGATCCAATCTTATAGTCAATATTCCCTTTTCTACACAAACGGTTGTACGCGATAACACATGAACTATTTCTTTTTTGCGGTACATAGCATTTGCAGCTTTTCGTAATGCATTCAAACGTAAATCGGTATGATATCTGATAAATCACATTTATTAATGAGTATCATAATTATAATCACCACATTTTTTTATTTAACTAAAAATTATATTAGTTACATTATATAGAGATATTTACCTTGCTGAAAGAGCTTCTTTAGTTTCAGCTAAAATCGAATTTTCTAACAGTTTACATGATTGCCATACTTTGCCAATGTCAATACAACTTGTTTCTATGTCGGTATTCAAGTCCTCAGGTGGAGATAATAATGCATTTAACCATTTTTTAAATGTAATCTCTTGATTGCACACCCATTTTTCATCATAATACATAGTACTATAATTTAAAAAATAATTATTGTACTATGTTATAATTATTAATACTGAATAACAAAAATTTAAATAACACAAATTCGATACATCTTACCTACTAAGAAATGGATCTTCTGTAACACATGCTGCAAATGGATCAGGATTACAAAATTTAGTAAATAAATTATCTGTGTCTTGAAATTTAGAATTATTTTCTTTGGATCGATCTGGTGCTATATCAAGAGTTTTTTTCTTAATCACATTTGCCAATGATAGTTTACTGATTCTAACTCCTGGTATTGATACATTTACATTTTCTGAAATTAATATAAAAACTAAATATATTTGTGTATATATATATATATATATATATATATATATATATATGTGTGTGCAAATAATTATATATTATTAATATTAATTATATGTAAATTATATTATTAATTATTTACTTTTAGTGGGAGTGTTTGAGTAAACTTTTTTTTTAATAATTCCCTTATGCATAGATTTTTCCTTTCCATATTGTCCATATTTTTTTGGTGATACCTTACGTGATAATGTCTTAGTATGAAAATATCGTTTAGGAGGTGATATTTCTATACAAATTCCTGATGATTTTTCTGTATCAAAAGTTTGTGTTTTGTTTAATGTTACATTTTCCGATGTACTTATAAATCTTTCCTGAACAGTAGTTCCAAAATCAATGTTCCTACGTATTTCCATCTTTGTTTTATGGTTATTATTAGCTTTGACCCATAAATCTGCTTCTAAGACATCTTTTACAGTTGCTGAATCTTTATATTTTGTAGAATATTGCTTTATATTAAAATTTGATGTACTTGGAATTGGTGAAGATGAAGGTAGCACTCCTGTGCAAGGAGTATTAGCCCATTCATTTTTCAAAGATTTAATCGGCGACGAACTATTAAAATTTTCAGATAATTGTTTTGGTTGCCATAATTCAAGATTTTGTGTTCTAATAGATAAATCTAATGATCTATTTGACACACTATTTAAATTTTGATTTGATATACTATTAATTGATAGTGTGGGACTTAGATTATATGTTCCATTTCCATCAGTTTGAACAGACATTGTTTCTACACAATTATCTGTATAATTATTACAAATGAATGTATCCTTTGTTGAAGTTCTATGCTGATTTGATGAAGTTTCCAATATATTAGTAGGTTCCAAAGCAAGATTATTCATTAAGATTGAAAATTCTGATGAATTATTTAGAACTTGTGGTGATAATGAATCTTCATATATCTCTTTTCTATCTGTAATAGAAATACTTTTGGAATGTGCAGTTTCCTTCACATATGTTTCTCTACGTATTTCTATATCTTCTGAAATAATGGAGGCAATGCTTTGCATCTGATTTACAAACTCTTTTTTGTTATTAGAAAGTTTTTGATCTGTATTTACAACAGTTAAATTAAAAGCACTAGAATCAATAAACTTTAAAAATTCATCAGAATTCTTCTTTGAAAAAATATTATCACATTCTTTTTTAAAAGATTCTGTTGTATGTTTATAATTCATACACATATTTGCAATATTCTCTTCATTTTGAATACTTTGCAATCTTGAAACATCCTTTTTTATTTGCTTATCAAAGCTTGAAAAGCTTTCTTGGTATGTACTTTTATTTCTGGATATTTTCTTTTCTTCATATGTTTTTCTATTCCTATTTGTTAATTGTCTTGATGATAGAGGTATTAAAGGCTGTTGTTTATTACATTTTGTTGTAGAATTTTTAGCAGTAGTTATAATTGCTACATCATATTTAATTCGCCGACTATCTGTGAATTGCAAGACATCTCGCCAACAACCAACTTTCTTAGGAGACCATTTGATAGATATTACTGCATTGCTATTACTTTGGATCGTTGCATGAGATATATCTAAATCTATATATCGATCTTCATCCGGTTTCTTTGTAACTGTTATCTGGGATATAAAATGTAATTATTTTATAAGTATAAAATCTTCTTTGTATGATATTTACATACTTACAGTTAAAGCTTTATTACTTATATTCTTTATAGTCAAATAACACTGTACAGTTGTGTTTACAAAAGTTTCCATTGTTATCCTCGTTTGAGGTTGAAATGGTCCTAATACTAAAGTAAAATGTAAGTCATTAGTGCCGCTATCAAAGGACTTTGTGTCCTTTTTACTTTCTGGTGTAACATTAATCTGAAATCAAGGAATTCACTTATACGTCATGTATGATTTATTTTTAATTCTTAATTTGTAAACGTTTTTACGGTTACCATAAAGCGTAAATGTCATTGTATTAACGATACGGTTTTCGATGAATTAAAGTTTGAAAAAACTCTGCAAAAATTCATACGTCTTAAACCCTTCTAAAGAAAGATTAGAATAGAAAATTTATGCAATAATTTCTTTAAATACATTATTCTAGCAAATATATAAAGTACATTTATCACATTTTTCAAATTTGCTCGAATATGAAAATTCCCGGTTTACGAATTAAGGTTTAATTATTTATTTCACAAATTCACAAACAAACACACATACATATAAATAAAATATAATATGTTCTCACCTGAAAAAACATTATCTGCAAGTAAAAAGTAATTAATTTCTTTTATTATTAATGACAGGTGCGTAGCAGTCACTGACGGTTTTAACGACACTTCGAACAATTTGAATTCAAACGCTTCTACAAACTGTTCCTAAAAACATCCAAAGAACCACTTCACTGAATTCAGAAAATGTTCCTAGGTAATAATCAGCTAAACAAAATACATAATTTCTTCTCTAACTTATGAAGAATGTGTTAAGACAGTATTTCATTATTATATGAATTAATCATAATCGTACAATTTTTATCAAATAAATCACCTGCTTTAACTTTTTCATGGCTTTCTTTAGGTCTTTTTGTTGTTACAATCCTAAGCTCTGGATGGTATCCTTTTAAAGTCTTTTTTATAATACGATCATAAGTATTTCTCCATGGCAACTGCGATATAAAATTTTGCTACAATTTAGTTCTAAACGCGACATGAAATTATGAAAGTTAATGAATTTTATTCTACCTAAAATAAATACACAAAATAAAAGATCCATCATGATTTCACAGTAATTATTAAAGATATTAAATCATATAAAAATATTTATAATTTTTTATTCGTTTTCAATAGGACATATTAGTAAAAATTTTGTATAATGCATTATTTATTGTTTTTTAAAAATGAATTGACGAGTAAATAAATGAATAAATAAACGTTATATTTATATAAAAAATATAATTTTATGCATATATAAAATGTACAATGTATTTTTGGTTACACAATGTTAGTATAGGATGGATATAAAAAAGAAACCATGAATATCTCTGTATAAAATAAGGAAATAAACCTTATCGTTTTTTTCACCTATTTATGTGTAAAAAAATATGAAACATTTAATAAAATTAAAATTGATATATATAAACCACATTAAATGATTGAGCGTAGCTTAGTTGTACTTCATTTTTTGTTCACTATTTCTATAAGATGTATTAAATATTTTAATTTCTTGTGTCTATAATTATATTGCTTCAAAATATCATGCAATATATCTGAATTTTAATAATCTATCACTTACGTACATTTTTAATTTTATGTATGTATCACAGTTTTCACAGCATAAATTTAATGGCTGTTATTGTAATAATCACTCCAATTATGGCATGATTTATTTGATTTTTATCAGCTATAACTAGTTTTAACTTACTTTTGTAATTTATTTCATCCGCTTTCGATCTTCTCAAGATTAAAGTTAATTAAATTTTATGCCATTATAGCTATTTTGTGCAATCATATTTATGAGAATATTATCCTTTTTACTAATAAACCTAATTGAATAGGTTGTAATAATTTATGTCATTGTCTTTACACAGATAGTATTATAACAAATATAACATAAATTATAATTTTGTTCCCGTATCTAAATTAAGCAGTTGCTTCATAATTTCATATGTAGTAAAACTGACTGCGACCATAGGTACACCGCGAATATAATTTATACTCATTCCACGGTATAGCCCTTTCATAATACCATTTTCATTATATGTTAGTCTTATAGTTGATAGCATACTAGAGCTGTAAAAAAAAAGTACATTAACTTATAAAATTATTTATATTAATCATTAGAGAAATATTAAATTCAATAACATACAGTAATAAAATTCTCTTATTCCATATATTAATATAAAAATGTTTACCTATATTTATGTGTAGCTGGATTCATCATAGCTAACTGCATACGTCTTCTTGTCACGTCTAAAGGATAAGAAAAACTCTGTGCTACTGCCCCTGCAAATCCTCCACAAATAACTTTTGCAGGCAGTGTTAAAACAAGACCACCTAAATGCAATAAAAATATGTCAATGATTATTAGATGAATGCTATTAGTATTAATACTGAAGTTGAAATAAATATTTTAAGATAGATTATATACATACCAGTGTTTCTATCACATTTAGAACAAGAGTAATTTGGTACATACTTCATACATAAATATTTTAACTTCTCAAATGAATAAAATGAAAAACCTGCATATGGTATCATTCCAACTATGGTTGGTAAAAATCCTCTATACAGCGCCTTAAAACCACCTTCCTAAAATGCAATGAATTAATCAAATATAGCCTAATTTTTTATTAAAAAAAATATATTTTTTTATATATGATGTATAATACTTACATCCTTAAAAATTGAAGCAGCTGTATGAATAATACCAGTATAAAGATGTTCTCCAGTAACTTGAAAAGCAAGACGTGCCCTAATTGTATCAAGCGGATATGTCAAGGTTGCTGCTGTTACTCCAGCTGCAGATCCAGCAAAAAATTTCTCTATATGTCTACGTTTTTCAAACAAGGATTTCAAGTACTAAAAAAGATAATAAAACAAATATGTTTTATATTTCTGCTCTTATATGTAAAAAGAACAAATTAATTAAATGTTATCACCTTAGAATAAAATTCGAATGCAGTAAATTGAATTGCAGCATATGGAAATATTCTGATCATTTGAGCCCAGTTACCTTTATACAAAGCAAAAATTGTTTCACGTTTAATAATTTCTTTTAATCCAGAGAAGACACCTATAATAAAATATTATGTTAAATGAATATAACTTTAAAATAACTTGTAATGACTAAAATATAACATTTTTACCTAAATGTTTATAATGATTGTTGTGAGCTTGCAATAATATTTTGATTCTATCTAATGGAGCAACTGTTGTTTTGGAACAAATACCAGCTACACCTATATAAAAATAAATTTTCCATTATATATCATTAAAATAAGATTCGAATAATTTATTCTTTATCATATTGACATGGTCAACATTTCATCTAATAAAAATTACGCTACATAAAATGCTACTAGGACAAAGTACGCTCGGAAAAAATTTTACTAATATTTTCATAAAAATTATTAATTAATTTAATATCTTACCGCCGGCCAATAGACTTTTAATAAAAAATTCGAAGTCTTTTTTCTTTTCAATACGAAATTCCATTTTTAGTATTTATTAGTTTAAAAAAATGAAGCAGAGAGAGAAAATTGATCACTTTCAGCCGACCTATTATCGTGTGTTTTCCGTTGTACTGTAGCGTCGTTATCGCACATGCTCTGCCACCATCTATATACTCTCCTCTGCTATATACTCTTTATACTAATTTCCATTCCTAATACTAACTATTGATTACGAACGGACTATGCACCAATAATTTAAAATTTTAATTTTGTTTTTTCAAAAAATGTAAAAATACGTAACGTTACTGAATAATTGATTACTTGTGATTACTATTCCTTCCTTTAAGTAAATATTCCTTTGGTTTAAATATAATAATCAGTGATTTTATCATAACAATTTAATTGAAAAATCCTAGAAAGGGAAAATTGTTCCGTTCATCACTTGTAATGTGTACAGTACATGGGGCTACATAGATTCGTATATATTGATTCGTTCGTTATTACAGTCATAGAACTTTAAAACATAGATATGATATTGTAATATAACGTAATTTATTAAAGGAAAATTGCATCGAAAATATTTCTTTGTTAGCTAATTATAGTCGATGGTAATGCAATTTAAGTGTTTGGTGTGTGTTCACGTAACCTCTTAGATAAAAATTTTAGATAAAAAAAGTAATGGCATTTTAATTAGATATTTTATAACAAAAACAATAAGCATCGAAGTACATAACTGAAAGTAATTAATTTATATATATTTACTTATTTACTTATACAATATATTTTACTATTATAAATATTATTGTATTTCACCATGATTTAAAATAATCAAGTCATCATAATTTACTATTCTCCAATCCAAGTAATCCTATTATTTAATTTGTCTTTTGCCATTTATAAACATCTTAGATAGATAATGTAAAGTTAATTTAAAATGTATGGTATTCACTTTCAGAAATGGACCAGGCAGCTCACATGAATAGCATAAGCAAAGCATGCAATGAATTTAAGAAGCAATACGATTCCTGCTTTCATGTGTGGTTTTCTGAGAAATTCCTGGAAGGTGACAAAAATGACTCTACGTGTGCTGAATTACTGGAAGTCTATCAGCAATGTCTTAAGGTAATTTCAATAAAAATTATTTTATCTTAGGTTTTCTACAACTTGGTGATCTATAGAATTTATCATGGAGATGTGCAGTGAGCTAAAGAAAAATTATGATGCCTGTTTCAATAAATGGTTTGCTGAAAAATTTTTAAAAGGAGATACAAATGATTCAATGTGTGCTTCTTTTCTCAAAATATATAAAGCTTGTGTTATGGTAAGTTGTTGATTGATGGTTCATTAAGAAAAGATATAACTGTTATAACAGAATTGTTATAAATGATTATGGACCATATCAATAAGATTTTTATTTTCTTTATATATTCTTTATATAATATATATGTATATGTAACATATATGAAATATAAATAAATTTCAACAATTCAATGATATATAATTTGTCTAACATAACAAATTTTTTTTTTGTTTTAGGAAGCTATGAAGGAACAAAACATTGAATTGAAAGAAATTGAAGAAAATCATTTAGGAACTGAAAAAGAAAAAAGACAGCCAAGTTGACAATAGGACAATTGTAAATCTATATATTAATTTTCAAATAAATTAACTCTTACAACAATGAAATAATGATAGATATATTCTATGAAACTCCATATAATTTATACTATTTTTAATTATGCAAATTAATATATTAAATCTTTCACAGTTTAAATATTACACATAGAAACATACTATTAAATATATACAGAATATTTTTATGGTTTCTTTTCTTATTCTACATTTTGTAGAATAATATTAAATAAAATGTCATTACATAATAATTAATGTACTTATGTAAAATTGTAATATTCTTGTTTTAATAGATTATATGTGTATTGGATTTACTTATGCATACATTTTATAAAATATTCCTTTTATTTGTAAAAATATATATGCATAGTTTAAATTATAAACTATAATTTATACGTTTCTGTGTTGATTTATGTATACATTTAAGATTATATATATATATAAATTCTTATGTCAAATAATTAAGTACTCTATCTAATATTTTTTATTTCTACAGTACATTTTATATTGCCTAAATCTAAATAATACGAATTGAAGAGACACAATTTAAATCTTAATTATTATATTTAACAATATAAAGTTGGTGATCATAGATGTAAAATACAAAATATTTCATAATGTGACTGTAATAAAACTATACTATAGTTACTACATGGAATGAGCAATATAATACATATGTGATATTGGGATATCTAGCGAAGATACCATAAGGTAAAGAATGAAAATAATGGAAGTGACCAAGACAGTGAAAATAAGAAATAAAATATTTAAAATGAATATATAGGTAAAGAATTACAACACCTATGATAAAAGAAGGACTTATATCTCAATGGATAGGAATGGCCAACATAAAATTATATTAAACATTTCAAATGTTTTCATGTTTATCTGTTCTTATTAAGATTCTTATTATTTATCTATTCTCAACTTTCTTTTATTCTTTTTCACTATCACTTTCATTATCCGAATGTTTCGTCTTTTCAGATTTCTGCAATTAATAACATCAATTAATAATATATTAATTCTAGACTATACATATATATTATTCTAAGCATACCTTCTCCGTTGAACTTTCACCTTCACTACTAGATTCATCTTCACTGATATACTCCTTACTTTTGAAAGAAGATCCAGACATAAGTTTACTAGGTGATATATCTTTTTTAGATTCTTTTTTCTTTTTGTCTTTCTCTTTCTTTTCTTTACTTTTTCCACCACTTGCTTCATATTCTTTCATTGCTGCTGAATATTCTTTTTTTGCTTTTGCTGCCTTTTGTTCCCATTCCTTTATTTCGAACATTTCGTAATTAGTGTAATATAGTAATACGTAAATTAGTGTAATAATGTCAGAAAATTTCAGAAGTTATTTTCGAAAATTTTTACTTACAGATTTATCTTTCAATTCTCTCCACATTTCACCACCTTTTTTGGCTATTTCTGTAACTGCAATACCGGGATTTTCTGCTTTAATTTGATCACGAGCACTATTCAACCATAACATAAAAGCTGTTGCTGGCCGTTTTGGTTTGTTACTATCCTTGTTTTTCTTTGATTTACGTGGTTTTCTTGGCTTTTCAGACTGTATAAATAATAAAATAAATTATTTTTTTTATAAAATAATAAAAAAAATAATATATTTTTTTATATGTATATATAATACGTAACATTCTGAGTGTAGTTTTAACAATTATAATTTTATACTTACTATTGTTTTAGCAGATTTGGATTTCTTTTCTTTTTTGTCTTTTTTTTCTTTCTTTTGACTACTACTGGATCCATCTGAATCTTCCTCGCTTTCAGAACTATTAGGATCACTATCATATTCTTCAGCTACATCACTTTCATCCTGTATTTAAACATATAATGTTATAACTATCTTAGAAAAAGAAATATAAAATAATTGAAATATGACCTGATTAGGATTAAAGTCTTCATCTGTAGATTCTTCTTCAGAATCCTGATTTTCATCGCCATCTCTCTCTTGTGCTTCAGCTTTAACTCTAGCCAAGTATGCATCGGGTTCATCTTCTTGATCGCTATCTCCAAAGTCGTTATCATAATTCAATTTGTCCTATATTAGTAGAAATAACAGAATAAAATACAAAAATATAAATTCGTATAGATTATTATATAAATATTTTTATGAAATAGTTATTGGGAACACCATATATTTTTCTACTTACACTCTTGCCTCTGTTCTTTACCCTCAATTTCTTTGAAGTGATAAAATCGAAAAGTTTACCATATTCTTCTTTTTCAATACTGCTAAATGTATGAACTACACCAGTATTTAATTCAATTTCAAAATCAAACGAACGTGTGGAACCACCACCACGTGCGAAATTAACTGATGTTATTTCTTCAAAGCGTATATGTATAGGTGGTTTATGAACATAAATAAAGCCTCTTTCTAGAGGATATAAATATCCTGCAGCTGCTTTAAATGAACATCCTATTGCAGGGGTTCCAGAATGACTACAAATATAACGCAGTATTTAAACATTACAATATTAATTTTTTTAAACAACTGATAAATGTTTCCTTCTCTCATTAAATTTAGAATCTCATACCCAAGAAAATGACCAGGTCCAGTTAATTTTCTATTGATAATAACTTTCATTACTTTTCCAAGAACCTCATATGTGGGTCCAGATAATTCTTTTGTCAATTTTTCTTCATATTTTTCTTTCAGTTCCTTCCTAAAAATATAATAAATAATAAATAAATCATGTATTTTAAAAATATTTTAATTGAGAGACATACTCAGAAAATGGTAATTCAATAGAAGTTTCTTCTTCTTGATTAAACAATAGAACCAGATAATGATATCTAGTTTGACCTTGCTTAATAGGTGGATCTAAACTGACCTATAAAAATATGCAATAAAAAAGGATAAAAAGAATAAAATAAAATAAATAATATTTTTTCTGTAAAGGAATCTTGAGGCAGAACTTACCACAAAATACATTTGTCTGTTATCCTTATGAGGTAGTAAGAATAATCTAAGAACCGTAGACATTGGTATCTTATAATCAAAGGTTTTACCATGAAGTTGAAAAAACGATTGAAATATTTTTATGTCATAACGACCACTGAAAAATGATATATAGAAAATAAATTAAAACTATCAAATATGATTGTAACATTCGTCACTATTTTTATAATTATAAAATTCTAACCGTGGTGTAAGACACTGGATTTCTCTAAAGATAGCAATGGCATCACCACTGACACTAATAACAGAAGCTTTTTCCATAACTTGTTGATGAAATGCTTCTACAGGATCTTGATCTGCACTATCACTAATAGGGATATGAAACCTCATTTCCATTAAACTAACAGGAGCATCATCGTTCTATAAAAGGAATATAAGTTAATTTAAAATTGTTTGATCATTATATTTAATAAGACATCACGATAATGTTTATAACTATTTTAAAACATACTTGATGAAATTCCAGTGTTACTTCATTTTTCCCTGTATTACACTGTGAAACATCATACAATGGAATTTCAAATGCTGTATGATTTCCAACATCAAAACTTAAGACAGATCCATTGAATTTAGCTGTACCCCAATTCCAACCTTTCAAACTAAGCTCCTTTTCCAGCATATCTTTTTTATAATTTACAGAGAAAAATTTGGCTATTTTCTCTTGGTCCTATATAATATATATTGAAAGAAAAATATAATCACTCTAATTTATATAAATATAACATCTTTTTTAAAGGCTTCAAACATACCCCTTCTTTAAATCCTCTAAATCTATGCAGTGTTCCATTCTTCAAAAATATACGTAAACCCCAAGTTCCTATAAATTTTTGGTAATTTACCATTTCCATATCACTAGCAGATATCTGTTCAACTTTACCAGTTTTCTGATTTTTAAATATAATATGTTGATCAGTTAATTTTAACCTTCCAGGTGTCTACAAAATAAGTACAATAAGTAATAAATAAACTATCATTATTCTAATGTATCGTATACTCTGTCTTATGATAATTACAAAGTAATATAAAAAATAAGATTATTTCATTAAAAATATTATAATATAAAGTTTGATTATAATACTCCTAAGTAATATCGGTATAAAACAATTTTGTTTTAAATAATAAATAATAAATTCACCATTGCACCCTTAACCTCCGCAATAACATCAGGATATTCCAGAAAATCCATTTTTAACTGAGGCTTTGAAGACTATACTTTCAATAATATTTTATATTATTTCGTCTAAAAAATTATATAACAAATTACAAATGCCATTTCCAATATTTCAATTATAAATATATCTTAACCTAACCTAACAATACCTTCAATAAAACCTCTTCCTATTTCAAAGTTTGTAATGTTAATAAATCGTTGCTTATAGTTATACTCAGGTTGACCATAAAAATAATTAATAAATTTACTAAATGAACGCAGTATGTACAACATTATAAATTGAAATATAACGACATTTTTAATTTATTGTTTCTTTTTGTTTTTTAATAAATAATAAATCGAATCATAAATTAATATATGGAAAAAGACATAAAATAACAATTTTGACAAATTATGAAAAATAATGATAAAAATAAATGTAAATTAGCTTCTATAACATATCGATATTTGAATAATCGATTTTGTGTGTAATTTTGATTCTCGAAATCTGATCATCGATTCGATTGTATATTCGAGATCATAAACTCGATCGCATCTGAATTGCATTCATTGAATAGTGTTCCATCTATTTAAGTTCTTTGATTTATGTTTAGTTTGATAAAATTGACATGTGTCTGTGTATAGATATTGAACTGCATATTTTGTTAGTTATATAGGAGTATACCGGAAACGTTCATACGATAACGAAAAACGTATTACTCCTGTTGCTGTATTCTTGAATAAAAAGTTTTTTTTTGCGTTAAATAAAAAAGAAAGATAAACAACATCCGTAAGAATACGATTTGAAAGATGTTGATAACTCAAGATCCACAATGGAACGGCGTCGCGGCATCGGAACTTCAGATGTTTCCAGAGCTTGATTTTTTGGGTACGTGAAATGTCCATAACATGTATCATTTTGATAAATTTGTACATAAATAATCATTGTTAATAAAAACTAATTCTAACGGATAATCGCAGAGGAAATCAATGCCAAATAATATTCTCTGTTCGTATATTATCCTTACGATTCATCATTTTTCTCGATACTTCTGACGTGATTCTAAATATTCCAAAATTAAATTGAACATATATACGATAAAATTTGTAGGCGTTAAACGCATGAACATATACATAATCGTGTACACGTTATCAGAATGAATTCTGTGTTTTATTCTATGTTCAATAAGGATAACATTAGTTGTCTAATTCTGATTCTTTGAGACAAGTAATATTAAAATTATTTTGTGATACTTTGGAATGCACAACGATAATCATATAGGAAATTATGGATGACCCGTAATTATTAATAAGATAATTTTTTAATTCGTTGTTTTATTTGTGATTTCATCTCTCCTCTTGAACGTATTCGATGTCATGTCGACAAAGATCGTTCATCGAGGTTATTGACCTCTCTAAAAGCCAAAGTTACAAGTTCCTTCAACTCGTTTGTACGTATTCATTTTCCTTATAACAATCGTAGAAAAATTTCGAAAGATGTTCAAGAAATACAATTTTTTCTCTTTATTTATTAACTTTTTTCGTATAAGTATTGTACTATTTATACAATATTTGTCGGTGAATACAAATTGATCAAAAATAATCCGACAGGTCAATTAATTTTACTGATTCTCTTAAAAAATATCATCGTTTACATCTGCGAAAGACATATGATATATTACAAAATGTGGAAAAAAAAAAAAGAAAAAAAAGAAAAAAAAAACGCCCGATTTGCAATGCTACTGGAAAAATCGTAACATAACGTAAATACTGAAAAATATGTAACAAAAAGAGAAATATGTTTAATAACAAAAAGGAATGAATTAAAAACGTTTTTTCCTACTTTTATTCTTATGTAATGGCTGCTCATTTACATATTTACAATTATCGAAATATTGTCTTTGTTATTGCATTCACGTATAATACATATGTTTTATGCTTTTTCAAACACATCGATAAAAGCAACAACCTTAACGTCCTTGTGCATACTAATAATGTATTTTAAACTATACAAGTACGAAACAGTATAGTACGTTGTGTACTACATATCGTTTAACGAATATATTTACATTATAATCATTGATAATGTTTAGGTTTAATACATTCTAATTGTTTAAAAAATATATATATACGAAATAGCAATTGAAAATAGCAGTAAGAAATGGAAAACGATTTATATGCGTACTTCCACGCACGAAGAGAAGGTTTCAGATTATTATATCCTGTCTAATAAATGTTATTTTCTACCATTTTTATATTTATTCCAATATTATATTAATGATTCCTCCTGACACATTAATGTATGTGAAGTGTACTATGTCACATTACGCCATTTTATTTCTATAAACGATCTCTTACACTTTGTCCTTGAAAATGTTTAATTCGATTCATTATTGCATATTTATGTGTACATTTATTTTTAGTGTAAATTTATTAATTTGATGTAAAAATTCCATAACAAAAACATTATTTTTTAAAAAGTTTTACTTGATTAGAGGGAAGATAAAAGAATATTACGTCGTAGTCATTTCCTTCGATGAAGATACGAAAGCGCGCGTAAATTCAAATGTTCTGTCGATTATAAATTTTAATAAAAATATGATCATATTTTTGCAGATGACAATTCTCTTCTTCCTGATGATTTGTTTCAAAGTTTAAGTTCTGAATTAGGGATTCCTCTTTTACCTGATGAGGTATCTCAAGATTATTGTAAAAATTACAATGAAAATACAGAAGAAAATATAAAGTCTTGTAATACTTTTGAGGACTTTGGCTCGTGTTTTACCCAACAAGATAAAGGTATTTTCATTAAATAAATCCAATTTTAAATAAAAAAAATATGATGTATTTTTTTATTATTGCTTATATTATTAGATCCAGAAACTAGTGAAGGAAATACTGAAATAAAATTAGAGCCTGTAAGTCCTAGTACACATTTACCTCTTTCTTCTAGTCCAAGTCATTCAGAATCAAGTGGATCTGAGTGGCAACAAGAAATAATATCTAATCTTTCATCAACAGATTTAAAGGTAATTAATAAATTTTAGGTGCCCTATATTTTATTTTCTGTATAAATATTTCTCTATATATTTTTTAGTTAACATTAGAAACACCACCAATTTCACCACCATATGTTTCTCCTCCAATATCACCATCAACTGTAACACCTACATCTTTCGTGCAACAAGTACAATTAATACCTATTAATACACAAGAAACAAAAAATACAAAGTATAAAGTTGCCAGTGAAAACCCTGCAAAACGTGTTTGTATTCAACCAAAGGGTAATGCTCAAGTTACACAAGGTGATGGTAAGAATAAGAATAATTAAAGTTTATATAATTATAGAAATAATTCGTTTATATATCTAATAATGTATATATATCATAATTTTTACAGAACAACTTCAAAAGACTATAATATTAAGTGCTCAAGACTTTGCTGTTTTAGCACAGAAGGCAAAACAAAATCAGACATATCCTTTGAAACTACAATCATTATCATTACATAAACCTATTAAAATACGTGGCCCATTAAATTTGCAATCTACATCCTTAAATCATATAAAAACTGAAAATAATGGAGTTAAATTCCAGCAGCAAAATAATGTAAAAATTATTAATGCATTACCTAATCTTCATGTATCAACCAGAGAATCCATAGTCAATGTTCCCAATACTTCTGTAATTGTAAACAATGAAAGTGCTAATCATACTTCTGTTGTTGTGAAAAATGAACCAGTGGGATGTGATTCAATTGTTATAAAAAAAGGAACATCAAATTGCACTCCTATTGTTATAAAAAATGAAATTCCAGTATTTAATAATCTCTCTGGTAAGCAAGAATGTGAAATGAAAGCTTTAAAAAGACAACAAAGAATGATAAAAAATCGAGAATCTGCTTGTCTTTCAAGAAAGAAAAAAAAAGAATACGTTTGCTCTTTAGAGAAACAAATTTCTCAACTTCAAGAGGAAAATAACAAACTTAAATCTGTAAGAATTATTAATTGATCTGCATTATATCATATTTTTACATTTTATTTTGTAGTTGTTGTTATGATAATATATATACTAATAACTAACTTATATTAATTTTTCTTATTAGGATACTTCACATATAAATGTATGAATAATATGAATGTTTACGTCTGAAAGGCAGTAATTTAAATATTATCATTATAATAATTTATTGTTTATTTCTAATAGGAAAATATAGCTTTGAAACAAAGGCTATCAACATTGGAAGATACAATTATATCTAACAACAAACTTGGAAATGTTAATCTTAATGCGAATAAGAGAAATGCTGCTATCCTTTTAGGAATGATTTTAATGGTATCTCTTAATCTTAATGGTCTAGTGTAAGTATTTATATATAACATTTTAGTTTCTTAAGCTTAAATATTAAAGTTTGAACATAATCTTGAAATAAACATATAATATTGTAACATATATATTGCATATCTTTCTATACTTGTAGAGGCATATTCCCTCATAACAACAGATTGGATAGTATGTCGACAGATATACCAACAATTACACCGAATGTTAGACATGGTAGAAGTTTGCTATGGGCAAATCCTGATACACGTATTGAAGAAGAACTTGGAGATGATTTTAATAAAAATAAGTCAATGCATCATCCTATGTGTCCTATGTATATCAATCAGAGTGAATCAATACGTTTAGATTACGAGTTACGGCGATGGATTGGTGGAGAATCTGATCGTGATAATTGGACTATACCGACGAAGACTGAATTAAATAAAAAATTATTAGGAAAACTTCTTTTATCAAAATCATCTATAGAGAAAAAAACAGTATATGACAAGAATCGTTATTTACGAAAAATGAAATCAAAAGATATGCATAAGACGAACAATATTCATACATCAAATGTCAATGCAGTTGAAGTATTTTCTCCAATTCTCAGAGAACATGCTTCTTTATTTGAAGCTTTAGGAAGAAAAGATGATACTTTCTATGTTGTATGGTTCAGTGGTGAACACTTATTATTACCAGCTTCAAGAAAAAATAATACATCTAGACCAAAAATGGCATTGGTTCTTCCTGCTGTTCCCTTGAATGGTATATGTTCATCGTTCTTTCTATTTATTTTCTTTTATTTATGTATATCTAAAAAATGAATGGAAGAAGTGACTAACCAACAAAAATTATATGTTTTAGAAACTTATTCAACTCCTGCAAATCACATTACAATGATGCAAATCGATTGTGAAGTAACAAATACTCAATTATTACATCTACAACAATCTGTTATACCTTTCCATTTGCGTAGGAATAGTAAATCGGAAAATAACAGTAGTCGGGCTCGGACTGCCAATGGTGTGTCAGATGCTACAACAGTAAATATAACTAGAACCCACAAACCATATTTTATAAAGGAAAATGATCCTTATATACTTGATACAAAAAATTTGAGGGAAACTTATACTCAAAGATCTAAAGAACATTATCATAACAAAGATATAACTTATCTTTTAAAAGAAAAATTTGTTACTGGATTTGGTTTGGAGAATGTAAAAAGTGATAATTATGAAAGTATTAAAAATACAAATGAAAGAAAAGCAGATATTTTTAAATTAAAAAATATTGGTCATCATTAATATTAATTTTTATATTAATGATTATTATATTCTATTTAATGTTCATTTATACAACATACGTGATAACATATTTGAATGTGTTTGTATATATTACATGCTAAAAATTAGTGCAATTTTCTGCACAAATATAGATATTTAGCTATGTAAAATGATTATATGAAGAAAATTTATAATATCTGATAGATGGACTATGATATAATAGAGTAAATATAAAAGAAAACATCTCTCGTCGATAAAAAAAAAAAAAAAAAAAAAAAAAAAAAAAAACGAAAGTAAAATATTTACTATATTTCTTGTTCTCCATAGTTAATAAGATTATTGTATTTAATAATAAACACACACACATATATTTATATCTGTACTTCATGATAATGACAATTTATGAAATTAGTATGTATTACTATTATTCGATGCTTGTCATGACATTCTGTGAAATTTGATACTATTTAATACTATGAAATTTTGTAAATATGCACAAGTTCAAATGCGTTTTGTTGATATATGTACATATAATAACTTATGAACTTTGAAATTGATGTAATAATTCTGATGTACTAAAACATAGATTTTTAATTATATTCGTAATATAGATTACTTTTAAGTACAAAAAGATAATATAAAGAAGTAATATGGTGCACGTTTTTTCTCTTATTGTAAATCTTTATAAAAATAAGTTTCAAAATTTCATAATTGTATGAACTGTCTTTTGTTATATATATTATTAAAATATAAAATAGTAAATAGAATGAAAACCTTAACTTTTGATATCATTTTTATTAATATAAGATTATATATTTATATATACTTTCACAATTTCATCATTTAAATACTTTTTCAGTTTTAGCTAAAAAAAAATGTATAACATTTTTCTGTCATATCTATTTCAGATCAGGTGTAGAATTTCCAAGATAGCTCCGCAAATCTGTTATTGTAGATTTAATTAATTTCGCTTTTATAAACTGCCTGCCAATCTGTTTGTGAGCTGTGTATCGATGGCAACCACCAAAAGAATAGTAGTAATCACCACCTATATAAAATTTAAAACCACTAATATATTAAAATTATTTAATTATTTAAAAGCTACTTTTTTCTAACCTCACTTTTTTTAACATAAATAATTTAATACATATTACCTTCACTACCTTTAATCCACAATATATCAATTGGTGGTACTAAGGATTCTGTTTCTGAATTGTTCAAGGTATTTATCAAACTTTGAACTTTCTCTTCATTAACGTCTGGAGGAAATGGTCTAATAATTACGCTCATAGGTACATCAAATACTTCAGCATCCGCACTAGAATGTATACTGGTACCAACTTTATCCATTTTAGATGCTGAAAACAAATAAGATCAAAAGTAATAATACTTTTTTTTAAAATAGATATTACATATCCGTGATTAACTATGTAATCATTTTGGAATGATTGTGGAATATGTATTATTGTGTTAATAAAATTATAAATTTACATAAATGTTTCCAAGATAATATTGACAATTGTACGTGCCGTATTGTTCGAAGAAACACCATAACTGGATATGATGTGAGACAAAAATGAAAGAATTACAGCATATTTTACTACCCCCACTTTTGAAGATATGAAGGTATAATAGAGGGGGAAAAGAGTAAGATGTGTGATTCATCTGTTCAAATACATTGAACTTATTTTTTTTGGATGTTTCTATTAACAAAATGAAATTTATAAAGGTAAATAATTTTTCATATATTTTAAATTGTATATAAATAAATTATCATTCATTCACTCACTTTGGAATTATTATTATTATGTAAAAAATTTTATATACCTATTGTTAATCATTCTTCAATAAGTGGTTGATTGTTTAAAAATTCCATAAGATGTTCTGCTAACTTTTTATAACATTCTGCTTGAACACTATTTGGAGCAGATAACACTATTGGTTTTCCAATATTACAACTATCCGTAATATCTTCATGTAAAGGAATTTTTTGCAATATTTTTATGCCTGTATAAAAATTATATATTCTTATATGAAACTGTTATATATAATCAGTTAAAAATTTTATAATTTATAATAATATATTACCAAGCTCATGTGCTAATGCTTCTGTATTATCACCAAAAATAGATATTTTTGTCATACATTTCGGACAAGAAATGAAGCTCATATTCTCAACAATGCCAGAAATAGGTACACTTAATTTTTCAAACATCTTAGCACCTCGTCTTGTTACATCTAAAGCTGCTCTTTGTGGTGTAGTAACTAATAATGCACCAGTGATAACAATATTTTGGATTAATGATAAATGTGTATCTCCAGTCCCAGGTGGTGTGTCTATAATGAGACAATCCAAAGGAGCCCATGCAACTTGACGCAGTAATTTATCTAGGGCACTCATTACCATAAGACCTCTCCAAACAACTGGAGATTTTTCATCGATCAAAAATCCCATGGACATACTATGAGAATACTTTACATTTATTGATAATTCAGGTTAAATTACATTCTATTAGAATGTTTGTCAATTGTAAAGTTAAAAAGTATTGTTTATTGATTAGTTTCTATTCTAAGTATGATATTATAATTTATTTATAAATGATTATTATTTACCATTTTATACCATAATTAATTAATGGTTCCATAAGATTATTTTTATTTAACAAAGGTGATTGTTGTAAATTCATCATTAATGGTATAGAAGGTCCAAAAACATCTGCATCCAATAAGCCAATTGATTTTTTAGGTTCTATAAGTTTTAATGCTGTTGCCAAGTTTACAGAAGTTGTTGATTTACCAACACCACCTTTCCCAGATGCAACAATAATAATTTGCTTTACACCTTTGATAGGTTTTTTCTTAGGTAGACCACGTGACATAATTTCTTTTCGTTTAGCTTCTAAATTTATATTTTTTGTTTCATTAATATCGGTTGTAGAAATATTCTAGAAGTAAAAATAATATTGTTTTGAATAATGAAATATCTGTATTTAATACATTTTTATATATTGCAACATTTAAAAATAATACAAATAATATAAAAATAATGTTTAACTTTGTAAAAAAGTTTTATTTGCAAAAAATGTATAATATATTTTCACTTAAATTTGTAAACTAATTAAAAATTTAGAAATTATACTTACACTTTTGAGACATTTCTGCATATATGCACATATTTTTAAATTACTGGATGAAAATCTTATTTTACAATGAAACATTTTAATAAAATTATGAATGCAGATATATAAGTAAACTTAACCTTATATATTACATCAATTAGATACGTGTTAAATTGTACTGCATATAGTTACGAATAAAATAAAGATATTTAAAAAAATATTGTTATACTATGAAGTATATAAATAATCAATTATTTCATGATCTGAAACAAAATAATTAATAAAAATGTAATAATTCTAATATTTTATTTTTCCAGGAAAAGTAACTTGAGAGTCTGTCACGAGGGCGGCGCAGTTTTTCAATACACGGAACACTCCAAGGCATTCATCCGTCATTTCGTGTATTTTACGATGATTCTGTCTAACGTAAATATGTGAAAGTGAGTTTTATATTAATCTCGGGATTTCTTTTCAAGGTTCTAATATTTGTATGCTAACACGGCAAGATCAAATGAATATTTTTTGTATATTTAATCGTTTCGTTGTGTAGATATGTTATCGCCACATTGAAATTAACCTATAAATTATAGTCATAATGGATGTTATAATGCCAAAGTTTTATATGCTTTTTTAATTGATTGTTTGTCGAGTTTAATAGCACAACATCGTATGCCTTCCTAAGTTTATTGTTTGTAAATATTATATCTATAATAATGTTAAAGCTTTAAAAAAAAAGAACATATATTCATAACGATCTTTATTAGATTTTAACTATTAAAAATCCTTTAATTTCTTTGTATACTTTTTTTACCGTGTATTTACGCAAAATAGAAAATTTATTACTGGAGCAATATAGTAATAAGTGCTAAAAATCATGATTAATTATTATCTAATATTGTTTCTTAAAACAAATAGTGTTATTAAAATATTGGTTAAGTATATTTGTTTAAATCAAGTTAAAAAACATGCTTGGCATAATTGAAAATAATGATATTATCTAACTAAAACATATTTTGATTTCAGAACAGCTATATATCTTCACAATAAAATAAAATAAAAAAAAATATTTTTATTACTCTTACCAAATTTATAGCAGATGATTATATCTATATTTATATACACACGTATATATGTATATATGTTATTGGAATGTTAAACAGGTGAAACATATCAGTTTTAAGAGTAGGGTGCACAGAATATGGGCCTAAAAGCAGCTGTCCAAGCTCTGAAGTAAGAGTGAAACATATGTGTATCTTAAAGAAATAACTTATATAAATATATAGGCATATTAAATGTTTAAAACTTTTTTTTTTTTTAAGGAACGATGTATATATCTGTATGATATAATATATAATACTTTTTAATTATGCAGGAAAGCTGAACCACTAAAGGATAAGGTTCAACGTTGTAAAGATCTATTGAATGATAATGATGCCTGGGTGTGTCAACAACAACTACAAAAAATATATCAACAAGTACTCATTTTGGATCTCGAGTACGCTTTGGACAAGAAAGTTGAACAGGAGCTTTGGAATCTTGGTTTTAAGAATTATATAGCCACATTGCAATCTCAAGCAAAAGATAGGAAAAATCCAAAACGTGGAGAATCTCAAGCCTTGTTGAGTTGGTGTTTGGAAGCAGCTAGTGGATTTTATTTGACACTATTGCAAGAAATTTGTACAGCATTTGACTTAGATCTACCATTTAGACGGTAATCACTATAACAAAAATGTTAAAATGATTTATAATATTGCAAGCTAATAATATTTTTGATTATTGTAACTATAATAAAATATTATAGTATATAGCAAATTTATTTTAGGAAAGGCTATGTTTATGGTTGTACTTCACCATGGAAAGCTGTTGAAAAATTATCGACGCCTCACAAATCATCTTGTTTTTATGCGTGCCAATATTGCCTTGTACACTTAGGAGACATTGCTCGTTACAGAAATGAAAGCAAGCAAGCTGAATTATTTTACAGACATGCTGTATCATTGTCACCATCAAGTGGACAGCCATATAATCAATTAGCTCTTCTTGAAGCATCACGTGGAGATAAATTAGGAACTGTATTTCATTATGCACGCTCTGTTACTGTGAAACATCCATTTCCTGTAGCAACAGCTAATCTTGCAAAAACTTTATCATCTGCATTAAATGATCATTCATATAACATTGAAGGAAAAACTAAATTGAGTGCACAAGAATATGTGACTGTGTTTTTAAAACTTCATGGCATTATACATAATCTTGGAGATTTAAAAATTGCATCCTCATATGTTAAATTACTGACAGAGACATTAACAGCATTAGTGGCTACTGAAAGTTTCAGTTCATGGATGCTTGTACAAATGTTGGTGATAAATTTATATGCTCTTCAGCATACAACGGGCATCACTTCAGATGCAATCGAATTCTTAAAAACTGACCAATTGTCTACTGATGAAAAACTGGCAAAAAATTGTATTTTAGATTTTATTTCTGGCAGTTTAGCTGCATTGTTGTTACCTGTCTATACTATAAAGAATCGTATTGTTGAATATTTTGCTTTACCTTCCAGTAAGTAACTTTTATCTTCTATATTATGTGTATTATATTTATATTATATTAGTTTGAAATACATGCATTATTCGCATATTATACTTTTTTTACAGTAAAACTATGTCTTGATTGGATTCGTATAAATCCTACAGTTTTGGAAGAGACAGCATTTACTTCTAGACTACAAATTTGGCCCAGCCTTTGTGTGCTATTAAATGCTTTGCAACAATCCATTATGGATTTTAAATATGATCAGTGTAAGTAATATTATCATTAAAAAATAAATAGAAATAATTCACTTAATAATTTATTATATCTTATTTATTTCCCTTAATAGATGTTAAAGTACCAC
The DNA here is from genome assembly GCF_014466175.1 of Vespula pensylvanica. NCBI lineage: Eukaryota > Metazoa > Arthropoda > Insecta > Hymenoptera > Vespidae > Vespula > Vespula pensylvanica. Next base: position 5,025,379 of record NC_057696.1, read on the forward strand.
TGCCAGAAGATCGGGACTTGCAAGGCTTTCTACCATTAGAAAAAAATTTTGAAAATTTGAAATTCACAAATACTGATTTTGAAGATGATATCGCGACATTAAATAAACTCCGTGCTGTTCGTTTAATTCAGTTGGGACATTATTTAACACAATACCAAATTAATGGATCTCCCTTAATTGCTATTGTAACACATGAACAGATAGAAGAAAATAGATTTATACCATTGAGTGAAGGTCCTGGTCCAAGCAATGAGTTAATGAAAGAGCTTGAAGAACTCAGCTTAAATAAAGAAAAACCAATTATACCAGCCAGTCCTGTATTATCTGAATCAGCTAGTAGCAAAGGATCTGCAGAAATTGATATAACAGAAAATGCTCGTGAGTTATTTTGTATTTGAAAGAGAGTTTATATATTGTATTTTATTTATATATAATATTTTTATATTCTTATTACTTTACTGATTTAGAAGAACGAAGAGTAGGTATCCTAAAGCCACAAGGTTCTTTAGAGCGAAATAGAGATTCAATAACTAGTACCACAGATACTAATATTGTTGAATTAAATTCTTTGCCATCAACTCGAAAACCAAGACAAAATATTGCTATGCAAGCTATAATGCGACGTGCAGAAACAGAGCAAAAGCAAGTTACATTTAAAAATGTTTCACCAGTATGCATTGAAGAAGAAAATGATAAAATAAAAACGACTTTGACTGCTTCTCCAAATAAGCCCACAGGAAATAAGAACATTCCAATAACTACAGAATCAACAAAAGTGAATACAAATCCATTGAACACTGTTCAGAATAGACTTCCACTAATACCTTGTGCTACAGTTGCAATTCAAAGTCAATCTACATCTAATTCAAATCAATTAAAATCTACAAAAGTACAACCATCATCACAGATTAATCAAGTTCCTTCTCAAGAGCAGTCTTCAGATACATTACCTCAAGCATCCTGTCTACCTCAATTCGGCCAGCAGTCGCAAACTTTAGGATCACTGTGCTATCAAAATCAATCTTTTAATGTACAAAATCCGCAATTTGCAAAAAACTTTATGTCTGGACACATAGCAAATATGCCGACTTATGCACTTCAGGGGCAACTTAGCAAAACGACACAGACACTAACCCAAAATTTGGGTATACAGCATGTCATGAATCAGAATAGACCACTTCTTCAAAGAATGGTTCAAAATGTACCTCAAAATTCATTATTGCAGCAAAATGTAGGAATATCATCTACTGCACAGCAAAGTATTATGCCTAACATATCTCAAAATATGTATGTACAACAAACTGCAAATACTGGTCTACAACAAAATATAAATATAAATCGACAGCAACAAAATCACAATATAGGTATTCAACAACCAAATATTATTCCAAACAATGTAAGATCCAATGGGATATCTACACAAAACCAGATTAATATGCCAGCAACAAGCATTGCAAACAATATTTCTACAATACCAGCATTGAATACATATCAAAAGAATCTCCAAGTTACTAATATTACAAACATACCAAATACTTCATTAAGTCCAAACAATATAACAAATTACCAACTTAATTTTAATCAGGGTATTTATACTCAAAATAATTTTAACCATGTATCGCAAAAACAATTATCGCCAACAATGTATAACAAAAATACTGATATTCTAGACTTCCCTTTTTCAAATCAAATTGGTACACCTAAAAACCAACAACAATCTACAAGTAATTATCAAGTTTTCCAAAACTTTGACTCTGCAGACTTTGGTTTATGGAAAGATACTCAACCTCCTCAACCACCAGTTGCTTGGTGGGGAGCAACAAGAGGAACACAAATACATAAGGACTCATGCACTGCAGATACTTTCCAGAATTGGACTAATGTTCCTAATTCCGGGAGCATGAATAATAGATCTTTAATACCATGTAGCAATTATCAACAAAATACTTTACCTGATAGACATTTTGGAAGTGGAAGTAATTTTGAAGACTCTAGAGCCTATGAGGTGTGTATGATCAGATTTATTTGCAAACAGGTATATTGTGAATTATAGACTTATTTGTAATATCTTTTTTTTATAGATGGATCAAAAGCCCGTGCAATCAACCACAACAGGAAACACTTACTCTTTATTTAGTGGCAATACATGGGGTTCTGGTTCTCAAATATCTAATCCTTCAAATCAAGATCAAATGAAGGCAAGACTTAATCAACAGTCTTTATGGTCTGGGCCTGGTCCTTCTCCTTTGGAGCGACTTCTTGAACAACAAAAGTCATTGCGCGAAGGAGGTACTTGAAGGAAAATTATATAATTGTTGAAGAAGCAAATGAGAAACTGATCTTGCACCTAACATAAAAGTTAGGTAATCAGACAAATATAGTAATGTTACTACGGTAAGATCACTACACTGGACAAACATGTGTTAAAGTCTTAAAAAAATGTAGAAGAATACAGAGGGGAAAAGGAAAGTGTAGATAAATTAAATCACACGTCCAGAGCGTTATGAAACACGCTCAAAAAAGTAATTTTCATTATTGTCTATTAGTTGCGTATGCATTAAAAGTGAGTATGAAAACTCCAGTCAAACACACAGGGCTGTTTGGAAATGCTTATGTTAAATTTAATGGGATGTAAGAAAAAAATGGCAAAATTTCTATCAATAGAGATTTAACTTAATCAAATAAAAAAGTTAGATAATTTTTGGAATATATCAATTGGTTTTAGTATCAGTGTTCACTATTTAATATATAGATTATGTAGTTATGCCAATATTGTAATGATTAAAGCTATTCACATTAGATCATCTTAGTTTGTCACATTTGAAATATTATATTTTATTTTCAGAAATACAAGTTCTATAAACAAAATATTGTGTGACGAACTACAATAATTTACTTAACAAAAAATTATTGTAATTTTAAACATTTGGTACAGCACAGTTTAGATTGATTTAAATTAAATATAATTTTACCTCTCATGTGATACATGTTCAATTGAATTATTCATTTAACAAAAATTATTTTCTATATTTCTTTGAATTAACAAAACATTTTATCTTAGAGAAGGAAAGATTGCCATGCTATTATAATGCTTTACAAATAAGATGTACAGACTTTAATAAAGACATTCACAAAATAAGTAGATTTTATAAAATAATAACAAATAAATAATTTAGTGACTGTTGCAGTAATTGAAGTAAATGTTAGAAATTGTAGCCAAAAACGTTTATTAAGAAAAAAGATCAAAACCAAAAAAAGAAAAAAAAAGAAAACTTGTTAAATAACATAACAAAAAATTAATTACTTTCATTATAGCAAAAGTATTGATTATGTTGAATTACTTTCAAATATACGATCTTTAAAGTGCAATCAAAAAAACATCTGTTTTGATTTCCAAACCTTAATACTATAGTAACATAAACATAACAACAATATAGATATAATATATGATATTTAGTTACTCATGGTTTTCAAAATCATCGTTTACTTCTGTCAAATTAGAACGCTTAATACTAAAACTACAGTTAAATGTACCATTTTGACAAACCATTTCTTTTTGTTGTATTTCAGAATTGTTTATATATAGACAGTCGTCCATAGTTTGCCAATCTACTAGTCTGCACGTTTTTACCTATTTTCAAATAATTTATTAAATATTATTTTTTTATTTTATAATATTTTATCATCGAAAAAAATCTGTTTAATTCAAATTTATATTATCAATATAAGATGAGAGAATATTCAAACTAAGTTTACCATTCCTGAGTATGTCTTGGATCTTTTCTCCAATCCAATTGTAATTTCAAATGTAAAGTGTTTACTTGCTGAAGCACTATTTACAAGCAAAATCATACCTCTCAAATCGCCTGTATGAAGAATTCTAATATTTATAAAAAACAAACCCATGTTTCTTACATAAACTGCTAAATCATGGTCTCTTGGTATCATATATTCTAGTTCACAATTCTGTGTAAATACTCCATTATCCTCCTTGAACTACAACAATATCTCAATTACAAAAGGAATTACTTTTTTATATACATAAATGATTATTTAATAATCATACTTCATAAAATACATCCTTGTGAGTAGATTTTAAGTGTTCTACTATCTTCTCAAATGATAATGACATAGTACATGAACCTAAACAGCATGGGTAATTCCCTTTTCCAATTTTAGGATAATGAAACTTTCTTTTGTCTATTTTTTTTCGAGTTGATCCATTTTCCATCCATGTATTATATGTTTGTGTTTGCTTATTATTACAAATTAATATATTTCTGGTTTGTACTTCTACCGATGCTTTAAATATTTTTTCAGTCTGTGTAGATACACATATTTTATTTTCAAGAATTCTTCTATTAATTTTATTTGTAGGATACATAAGGGATATCTATAAAGAATAATGTGATTTAAAATTTTATTTATTATAAAATAAACAATTTTTATATACTTAACTAGATATTTATTAAATCATAAAAAAAAATTTTATACAAACCATTATCTCTTCCAATTTGTTTGCCATTTCTTCAGCAAAAAAATTTCTTGTATTAGAAAAATGATTTTTACATATTGGGCAATTTTGTAATTGATAACGACAGGATATACATATATGATGACCTGATGCACATTGCAAAATGTTATTTTTTGGTATTTCACAACATACTGGGCATTCAAGCAAATTCTCTAAAATATCATACCACTGCAAATATATTTTAATTGCAAATATTTATAATTAGAAATATGATAATTAGGAGTATAATATATATTAATATATTTTTAAGTATTCCCTATAGTATAGACGAGGAACAAAAAAACATACGAGATCGTATTTAAATTATTAATATCAATGCAAATTAAATAGTTAATACTTACTTTTTGTCTGGTTTCTTCTAATACACTCATTTTTACTATTTTCTTTCTCAAATATCTCAGATTTTCAAAAATACACTACCAATATCATATAATATTAAACAATATTATCTCAACAATTTGTTAATAATCAACTATTTTGTTTTTTGGGTATTCCCCGAAGTCATTGTTTTGTTACCATTAATTATAAGCAGCTACAAGTTGTTGCTTTGCAATCTAGATTTGAAATTCATTTATAACCAATAAAATCAAAAAAGTCCATTGTATTAACCAATCACATTAAAAATCGAATGAAACTATCCTGCTCCTAGTGGTCTTCAGGGAGTGATAGAATATATATATATAACAATTATTATATCTCGATATATATGTTATTATATACTTTATTAATAAATAAATAAGGAAAATAAATTTCGGATTTAAACAATTCGTAATATATAATCAGATAGATATAAAATGCACACATTAAATTGTGTAGACAAACGATAAGTGTTAGTGCATATAAACAATCATGGCGGGTTTTGGAAGACTTGTTTCTCCTGGTTCCTATAATCATTTTTTAAATGCAAGGTATATCGATTTATTAATACAATTGTAATAAATTACTATTTATTAATATTTGTTATTACAACGATAATAAAATAACTTCAATGAAGAAAGCACAATGATAATTATCCTTGCACAAACATTTTGAAATTCTAACCTTAGTACACGTATTATCTAAGTATAACATTGTAGTCTTAATAAATAATATATGTTATACTAAAAATTTTTTGTATATTAGTATTCAATACATTAATATTTTATAATCTTATTTATTTATAACCTATTAAATCAATAGTGTTTTTCTTTCTTAGTTCATTTCAAACTATTCTCTTACAATAAGATTATTAACATTTCTCTTCTATATATATCTTATTTAATTTATATTATTAATCACAAGATTATGTGTAAATATTAGAAATGTTGTTACATATTTTTATTTCATAACTATTTATTTATTTCAGATGTTTGTTAACAGGCTCTTATCAATTTATATCAACAAAAGCAATAAAACAATTAGAAAATGAATTTTTTCCGAATAAACCGAAAAAACCATTAACACCATTTTTTAAATATATGAAAATAATGAGACCAAGCATTGTCAATAAATTTCCAGGATATAAATCTAGTGATATTGTAAAAGAGTTATCTGCAAGGTGGGCTTTAGAAGACCCAGAATATAAATTTAAATTAAATAAAGAATATGATACAGAATACAAAGAATATATGGTGAAATTAATAGAGTTTGAAAAAACAATTACTCCAGAACAAAGAGAAAATTATATGAACATAAAAAATAATATAATTAAAAAGAAAGAATGCAAAGAAGTAATATATAAAAAATAATTTTTATATAAGTGATCATTGGCAATTAATTATAATATGTAAAATTATAAAAAAATATTCATAATATATTTCAAAATAAATTTAAAACTTTATTTTTTAGGATGTTACATTACTTGGGAAACCAAAAAGACCACCTTCTGCTTTTATATTATATATGCTCAACCAACTGAAAGTACAAAAATCTATTATTAAAAATAAGGTATGTTTGGTTATCAATATTTGAGTCATCATTTGGCAATCTTTTAAAATCAAAAATATATTATTTAAGAATAAATATAGCTACTTCAAATTCGTAAGGACAAATGAAAAATAGATTTATAATAAAATATTCAATTTAGGAATATTTGAAACAGCTAAGTATTCAATGGAATGCTATGAACGAACGAGATAAACAACAATTTATAGATCAAGCAGGGAAATTAATGGATCAATATAATAAAGAGAAAATAGAATGGATTCAAAATAAGATAAAGGAGAGTCGTAAAAGTGATGAACAGTTTTCTGAGATTCAAAATAAAAATAAAAATAAAAATATATAGGAAATAATGTGCCCCAGCCAATCTCATAAAAAAATTATTAATACCACATTAATTCCTATAGAAGTATTTAATAATAACATTGTGGGTTGGGGCACAGAGATTCCTGATTCTTCAATAGATATTGCAACTTACAAATATTTTATTGGACAAAACTCAATAATTTATAAATATCTTTTGAAACATTCTCAGCTTCATCATAATCTGTATTTTATTTCGACTTATATGGTTAAATCCAATGTTATTAAAAATGATTTAAAAACTCATGCCCATGAAAATTATTTATTAAAAATAGATAAGAGTAAAAATGCTGCATTGGTACATTATTTACCAAATAATAGTAACAAGACACTATCTGATCCTAATACATTTATGAACAATGTAAAAGTACATATTTCTAAATCTGAAGAACAAAATGAAAAATTACAATTTCATACGAAAATACTGAAAAATTTAACTAAAAATTGGGACACAGTAAAGAAGTATGTATTCATTGGTATATTTTATTTTCTCATATTGATTTTTTGCTGTTGGAACCTTACATGCAGATAATAGATCCTTTTTTTATTACCAATGATAGTATTTTTTAAGTTTTATGTATTAATTTTTGGATGTATTATATATATAATTATTATTGATGAAATAAATTTATATATTACCAAGATAAGTTTTTCTATTTTAATTGTTTGCATTTTTTTTATGAAGTAAAAAATAATGAATAAACAGAATGTATTAACAATTTTTATATTTTATTACCTTTCATACTGCATGTTGTATTTAGAAAATTATTTAGATTTATGTATTATAATTTTTATAATAACATGTCAAGTTTGTTGTAGACATATATAAAAAGGAAGAAGCAGAAACTACAAATAATGTGTCCATGTGCAGTTATATCAATTGGAGATGCTAATGCAGACAAACACTACAAATATGTATATTACAATATGTACATTGGAAATATGTAACAAATATAAAATTTAGTATATGTTCTCTATTGCTTATATATAATATACAACCATCTTATTTGGAGAAGTGTAGTAATATTACAGGAGATTCAATATAAGCAACATATTGTTGATATATTTCACATCATTATGATAATCAAGATGAAATTTTATTTTCCTAGAGTTTTTCCAGTACCTGATATATCCAATTAGATATGTAAAAAAATATTGGAAATATTTCTAACAACCATTTACATAAATAAATCATGATATTATGTAATATATAGTTGATAGAAAATAAAAATTTTTTGTCATAGATATTGTTATTTTGTATTTATGTATTTATTTAATAAGAGAATAATAATTTTATTCAAAATCATACCTAATATGTGTGTGCTGTGTATGGATACATTATATGCTATAAAACAATTTACTCTTTCTTTTCTTATACATAGTTATTTGCTAATAATTTTCAATAAAACATTATCTTTCTATATTACGTTTTTACATACTTGATGCAATTAAAATATTGAAATCTTGTAAATAATATGTAATTGCACAATAGATTAAAGTAAAGCTGAAAATATATAATGCTAAATCTGTGATTATTGAGGTAAGAATGCTTATTGCCCTTGTAAGTCGATAAGTTAGCACAGGCTTAATATTACACAATATCAAAGCAGCAATTAAAGGACTTCCATGTTGTGGTTCTTGAATGTTATTACGGGCACATAAACGTCCAAGCATCATAATAAAATAGGGTATAATAATATACTGAAAAATAATAATTATTGAATATATTATTTCATAATATATATAATCTACATGCACTATGAAAGATACAATATTAGATAATATTAATATAATATAATATAATATAATATAATATAATATAATATAATATAATATAATATAATATAATGTAATAATATACTATAATACCAATACCTTTCCAAACAGATGATCCATTTTAAATAATAATAGAATGTTAACTATAGCTGCTAACACAATATAACTTATGTGATTACATAATAAATTAGAGGATAGTATACTTTTATTGCATACATTGTGTTGTATTTGGTAATTAGTAGAATTTTTCTCTTGTATATAATCTGTACTTTCATTGTGATAACCAACATGCTTTAAATTGGATATATTATTTGTACAATCAAGTTTGTCATTTGTTATGTCATTACATTTGTACGAATTGCTCAATACAAAAGAATCTTCATTATTTAAACCAAAATATGATTCAATATTTGTTTTATCTTTGTTTTTTGTAATATTATCACCTGTATATAATGGTATTGAAAACTTGATTGTTATACAAGTTTTGTCAAAAAATAAATAATAAGTAACATGTTTATAGGTATAATATAACTTTACCTTGAAAATATAAAGTATCATTTTTATCCTGAATAAGTCCTTTGTTTACAGATATACCATTTACTTCTAACTCTAATACATTTGCGTATACATCTAAAGCAGTACATTTAGTTGATATATCTGAAAAGAAATCCAATTAATTTTTATTAACTAGTATATTTTTATTAGATAGTATATCAAATATATAACTTAACACTGCTTATGATAGTTGCATCGATTATACGAATGAAACAATAAAACGATGCAATGACAAAATAATGTTGACGTTAAAAAAATTTATATTCCAATTATTCTTATGAACAATAAAGGAAATAAAATGAAAACATTTGTTTTACTATAAAATCAAGATTATCTTAACGAATGTCTAGATAATTTAAAAATATATTTTGTTAGATATAATTGTTTCAATTTTTACCTTTGCATTCATTTCCGTTATTTTTTCCAGTAATTTTTTGTAAACGACGTTCGGAATTTTCTAAAATTCGTCTTCTTCTTGCTTCCCTCTTGGCGATTGTTTCATCCATGATTATTGTAATAGGCTTTGCTTGCTGATATTTACAACACAATTTATATAATTTATATTTTGAATCATCACTTCTATAGAATTAAAAAACAAAAGTAAACATCAAATGAATTTTTATAATTGGTTCAGATTTTGCGTATATTCCCAAATGTGTATATATTACAGATTATATACCTTTAACTATACAAATCCATGAATCATTGTAAGACTTAAAAATTTTATATAAACTATCATCCAATCATAATCTCTATAAACGTACATGTGTATTTTATCGCATTCATTCTTAAATAATTGGCGGTAAATTTGAAAAGAAAAACATATAAAAATATTAATTTACAATAAATATTTGAAAATGATCTGATCCGTATCTAACAATAAAAAATGTAATTCAATTAATTATATTGATAAAAACATTACACATCTTCATAACCACACAATGTATTGCGCAATTATTTTTTCTTTCTTTCTTATTTAAATATTATCGTAAAATATGGCTTATTTATGGCGGATAAATCAAATAATATACCAAACGTAAGAAAAATGTAATTTAATGTAATAGACTTTCAATATATTTAAAATCATGCATTGATATGAATATAGCATAAGATAGGCCTGATTGAATTGTTTTAGGAACACATTCAGAATAAGTATGTGCGTTAGATAGAATGTGTGTGAATGCGCCAATGCATAAATATACTGTCCCGTTTGTTAAGTAGTTCATATATATTCTTTGTTGATGCTACCATTTTTTGTGTATTTTATGTGCTGTCAATTTTTGGACAGACATAACGTTTGCCTTATTTGGAAAAGGTTAAAAATCGGGAAAAATTGAATGTGGTTTGAGCACAGCTCGCTCACGGACAGTAGGACGTTGTCATTTGAAAACGGAAGCCATCTTGTGGCCGAGCCTCCCATATTATACTGGGAATAATACTTCAGCGATTATTTGTTCCAAAAAATTGCTCCGTTTTTTTTCCATTACGTCTAGACTATGCATGAATCATTGTATCACATGTTTACATAGCCATGGCTGCGACGAGAAAGTTGCAAGGTGAGGAGAAAATGTTTACAGCATGTTTACATTCAGAAATTTTGTTATGGCTCTGTATCACTACAGATTCACTTTTATCTGTTTCTTCTATCAAACTTACAAACTGATTATCAAAGACTACATTTACTGCATAAAAGCGGTATTACTTTGATTCATTTTATTTATTTGCATATTGACTTTGCCTTCTGACAGTTGTTAAGAAGTATTAAAGTGTAATGGAACAGTGAATTCTGTTCTTATTTTTTATATTTATTTTACACATCTATTTGCTTTTTTACAATACTTATTACTGCTAACATCAGACAATTATAATATTAATATACACTAATGCATAACCTTTAAAGCGACATGTTCAAATCCATTTTTTGTTCTTGCTTATATGATGATATGTAGTAATTTAGTTGTATTACTTTAGTTATTTGTATTAACATACATATATTTATTTTATGTAACTTAAAGTATCATTATTTACAATTAATAATATTATCTATATATTAAATATATATTTTATTTCCAATATATATATATATATATATATATATATAACGTATCAAATAAGCTTTCTATTTTTTATTTTCATTTTATAGGTGAAATAGATCGGTGCCTTAAAAAAGTGACAGAGGGTGTAGAAACCTTTGAAGATATTTGGCAAAAAGTTCATAATGCCACTAATAGTAATCAGAAGGAGAAATATGAGGCGGATCTTAAAAAGGAAATCAAAAAACTTCAGAGGTTACGCGATCAAATTAAAAGTTGGATCGCATCTGGTGAAATTAAGGATAAAAGCACACTTCTCGATTACAGGAAGTTAATTGAGACTGTGAGTATACTGCATGAATAAAATATATATTTACAAAATATTGTGTTACAACATAATGTTGCAAGTATTATACTATGATATTTTCTTGCAGCAAATGGAAAGGTTTAAGGTTGTTGAAAGAGAAACAAAAACCAAGGCCTATTCCAAGGAAGGGTTAGGTGCAGCACAAAAACTTGATCCAGCCCAGAAAGAAAGGGAAGAAGTTAGCAATTGGCTTGCAAATTCGATAGATGCTTTAAACCTTCAGGTAGAGAGTTGATTATTTTAAAGACATTTACAAATATTATCCTACTTATTCTAATATGCTGATGATTCGTTCTAATTTAGCTGGATACATTTGAATCAGAGATAGAATCATTACTAGCAGGAAAGAAAAAAAGGTTAGATAAAGATAAACAGGATAGAATGGATGAACTAAAAGCAAAACTTGATAAGCATCGTTACCATATCCGTAAATTGGAGACATTATTGCGCATGTTGGATAATATGTCTGTTGAAGTTGATACAGTGAGTTTTTTTTTTTTTTTGACAGAAGAATAACTTTTAATTAGTTTTTGCTATTCGAATTGTCTCCTTGCATTCATGCTTGTATAGGAATAATTGAAGATTTTTTGTATTGCAAATATATTAAAGTTTATATCGAATTTTTAATAGATCAAGAGGATAAAAGACGACGTTGAATATTATATCGAATCATCTCAAGAGCCTGACTTTGAGGAAAATGAATACATTTATGATGATATTATTGGTCTTGATGAAGTAGAGTTGTCTGGGGTTGGTATTCCCTCCGCGGCAACAACAGATAGCAACAATAGCAATGAGACTGGAGGTACACCAACCTCGACTAACTCCGGTACTTCACCAATACCTTCACCGCCATTGAGTTCCACCATGCACAACCATTCAAGTGATAGTTCCACGGATATAGATAAAAAAACAAAGGTATGCATTTTCATTAATTTTGCAACGGGAATAATTATTTTATAGATACGATAATAGTTCTTTTATAATTCCAGCCTGTAAAACCAACAGCAGTCAGGCCGTTAATAAACTCTCAAGCGAGCATTCCAACCACGGGAAGCACTGCCACTATAAAGTCGAATTTGTTATCAAGCAGCACTCCAAGCAAGACCATTCCCATGACATCTAGCCATAGCTCGCCTAGTTCCACTAGTAATCATATTGCAACAACTAATGCTGGAAATTTTGCCACAGTAGCTGCTTCACATAGTAATTCACAAGCCATCCATTCTACCTCTAGTAAAACATCATGTAAGTAATAGCTCATTCTTATTATATTTTTACTATCTTAATGCGCTAGAATTTCTTGTAATATATATATAATTGTAGTTAATTTATTAATATAATTCAAGAATTTTTACAATATATTCTTTTAATATTAGGCAATTCATTAATATTTACAGCTCATAGCAGTGAAAACGGATTATTGTCGTCATCGTCTACATCCAGTGTTACTTCGAACGTGCAACAATCGATCTCGCAGCAACATAACAATCCAGCACCTGTTCAGACAACTCATATACTACATAGTCAGCAAAGTCAAAATCACAATAGTGAAGCAGAAATGACAACACCCATCCCACCGTCTTCTTCGCCACAATCTTCGGTTAGCACTAGGTCTTCGCCTCTGCCTGCGAATTCATGCTCGCCAGCGCCATCGACTGCCAATGGTCTCATCCCTAAACTTCCTGATGGCATGTCCTCTCTAAAATCTATTGCCCAACAAGTCATTGTCCGAGCAGGTCTGGAAATACCACCGTCTGAGCCGAATAGAAACATCTTTGACAGTGCGAAGGCAAACAATAGTAACAACGCCACTTCGGAAGCACACATTCCACCTTTACTTGGCGTAGCACCACTGGGGCCGGTACCTTTGCAAAAGGAACACCAGTTACAGTTTCAAATGATGGAAGCTGCTTATTATCATATGCCTCATCCTTCAGATTCCGAACGTTTACGGTCGTATTTGCCAAGAAATTTGTGTCCTACGCCACCTTACTATCAACAGGTGTGTAAAAGAGTGATAAAATGACACGAGGTGGAATTTCAAAATTTGATGTTTGCAATATTTTCTTACGCAGGTACAGCTTCCTCATTCGGATACTGTAGAATTCTTCCAACGTCTTTCTACGGAAACATTGTTTTTTATATTTTATTACATGGAAGGTTCCAAGGGTCAATATTTGGCGGCGAAAGCTCTGAAAAAACAAAGTTGGAGGTTTCATACAAAATACATGATGTGGTTTCAAAGACACGAAGAGCCTAAGGTTATTAATGAAGAATATGAACAGGTTACTGTCCCGTTGATTATATCACTATATCTTACAAAATTGTGCTAATAAAATGAATTTAGCAGTAGTAAGATAGAATAAGATATCATCTTTTCATACGATAATAAAGCGTGTATAATTATATTTCAAAAGATTTTATTTTATTTATTATTTATGTTCTACATGTCTGAAGAAGTATATTGAAAGTAATTGTTTATATTACAGGGAACCTACATCTATTTTGATTATGAAAAGTGGGGACAAAGAAAGAAAGAAGGCTTTACTTTTGAGTACAAGTACTTAGAGGACAGAGACCTGAATTAACAGATCTATTATTTGTGGAGTCTCTGAAATGCACTATTTCTGTACCGATATTATCCAAAACTGAAAAGACAGATTTTATTTTTTACGATTCTATATTTTCACAAAATATAATTTTATTTATTGGTAAAGAGTATCTCAGAAAAGTTAAGCAAAAAACAAAGATACGAACTTGTGCATAGCAGGCAATGAAGGCACTTCATTATATTTCGACGTTGCGATGGTAAATCTCCCCTATTCCTTTTCGAGAATGTAAACAAAAGTGAAGTAATGGAGTACGTTTATTGGGGACAGTAAATTGTAATTATAAATGATAATGGTATGAATGGCACCAGAGACACACTTTCAACAATTTAGTGTGCAGGTGTGTGATACAAGAGGAAGAAGTTATACTCGCTGGCGACTGACTCCGTAATACCAGTACAAACATGCGCGCGGCCCATCTGCCGTTTAGCGGTAAGATGGAGGGCGCTCATGCTATGGTATGTCTTAATGTTAGATTATAAGTAGCCTTTTTGTATAAAGTATATTGAG